>NC_043711.1:59508165-59550605 GCF_006229205.1 Suricata suricatta
CAACATCACTCATCATCAGGGAAACACAAATCAAAACCACACTGAGATACCACCTCACGCCAGTCAGAGTGGCTAAAATGAACAAATCAAGAGACTATAGATGCTGGCGAGGGTGTGGAGAGATGGGCACCCTCCTACACTGTTGGTGGCAATGTAAACTGGTGCAGCTGCTCTGGAAAACAGTGTGGAGGTTCCTCAATAAACTATCGATAGAACTCCCCTATGATCCAGCAATAGCATTGCTAGGGATTTACCCATGAGAGACAGAAATGCTGATGCATAGGAGCACATGTACCCCAATGTTCATAGCAACAATGTCAACAATAGCCAAAACATGGAAAGAGCCTAAATGTCCATCACCTGACGAGTGGATCAAGAAGATGTGGTATATATACACGATGGAGTACTACATCGCAATGAGAGGGAATGACATATGGCCATTTGAAGGAAAGTGGATGGACCTTGAGAGTGTCATGCTGAGCGAAGTAAGCCAGGCAGAGAAGGACAGAAACCATATGTTTGCACTCATAGGTCCTACAGGAAAACAGGAGAGCCCTAATGGCGAACTAGGGGGAGCAGAGGAGGGAGAGAGATTTGGGGAGAAAGAGGGATACAAACCTTGAGAGACTATTGAATGCTGAAAATGAACTGCGAGTTGAAGGGGAAGGGGGAGGGGGGAAAAGAGGTGGTGGTGATGGTGGAGGGCACTTATGGGGAAGAGCATTGGGTGTTGTATGGGAAACAATTTGACAATAAATATTATGGAAAAAATATTTTCAACATCCACATTAGTGCAGGCTTCTGTGTTGCTCAACTTTCTGTCTCTACAGGACAAGAATTTTTGTCCCTCTAGTTTTCAATAAGATTTTCCTCTTTTGATTTTTTGCTTTCACTGGCAGCCTTTTCAAAATCTAAATCTCTAGTATCATTAAGTCAGGTTAGCCTTCCTTTACTGGTCTCTGAAAATTCTGAAAATGTCCTCCTTTCCCAGTTCCAGATAAGTCCCCACAGTTTAGATTGTCTGTTATAGTGAGTTCCAATTTCACATTAGTCAAAATCTGTATAAGTTATGTACTGCTAGATTAAAAAAATTACCCAACATGTAACAGCTTCAAACAACAAATCATTCCACAGTGTCAGGAATCCAGAAACGACTTAGACGTGTAGTTCTAGCAAAGGCTTTCTCATGAGGCTGCAATCAAGCATCCAAAGGTACTTTTAAACACACAAATGGCATTTCACAATTTCACATGGTTTATTCAGCATTATATATCAAAGATGTGTAATATCCTCATTTTTTCTAATAATTAAAAGAGTTTGCCCAGTAAGATAAGGCATAAATACTTTTGGATATTTAAGTAGCATTTGTAGAGCGGAGAGAACAGGATGCTTCTCCGAACGTACTGGATAAATGCTTCCTTTCTTTCAAATGGAAAACATCTTGAGCTACATATGATAAATCACAATAAATTAAGTAAATATATTTTTCTGTTAAACATCTGACTTCAAATCTCTTAAATGAAATTTCTGGGAAAATTGCAAATATAACAAAAGAGTGACTTCTTATTAAGGTGTAATATTTCCATTTACTTCATCAATTTCCTCAATCATTCCACTTTGTTCTTTATGCACCCCACTGTGAACTGGAGTTCTATAGAAGTAAAATAACTTATTCAAACAAGATGAACATTGATGAAAAATGTGCATCAGAAAAAGGAAATTTAAATCTGATTGCCAAAAATATGACAATGCTGGTGACATTTATCTTGGCCTTTGATAGAGATGGCATTATATCCACATTTCAGAATGTGAACTAAAAATGTCAACACAGTTTTTATTTTGACTCAGTCTTTCCTATTAATGGCATTCAATACTTCTTTCATGGCTAATTGCTAATCTAAACCAACACTGCGTTTCTCTTCCCTGAGAGTACAGGAAAGGCAAAACAAAGGAATTGGAACAGGCGCTCATCCCTGAAATGAAAACCACCACCATACCTCTGTAAGCAAATCCCACAGGATTGCGCAGTAGTGGATATTATCTCCACATTATTCCACAAAACAATAAGGATACTTAGCATGATCAAATGCAAGCACAGAAGGACAGGATAGATATGATTCCCATTTATTAGGTGAATAAACTGAGATTGAACAATGTAAACAATTTTGATTGAGATCATAAGCTATTCTACCAGTCAGATTCCCATTCTTTCTGCTATATCAAGGCAGCCCAACTAAGAAAGAGCATAAATGATGCCAAATAAATACATAAAATATGGATCCAAGAATCTCAGTGGAAGAACTGAAACAAGATTTCATGCTTATCTTGAAGGCCATGGCTCTAGCATTTCTAGGAGTAGTATGACTATCATGGTGAGGACCTGACAGTTCTGACACTACCAATTTCCTTTGCTGCCTTGTGATTTAGCTCTGCCTGCCAACCTTTATAATCTAGGTAACAGACTGATAATTACAGCTCCACCCTCAGCAAGCTCTTGCATCCCTGGCCTAAGCTACAAGCAAGACATAGTCATTTTAAGATCTCATCTGCACTTGTTCCATTGTCCTGTTACTAAAACAGTTTCTAGGTGGTAGTATCATGTTTATTGTACCCAGTAGCACCTAAACTTAATGTATATAAAACAGATCCTAGCTTATAGCAGACACTTACTTGATAAAGTCCCAGCTGCCATTGAATGAACACATGTACCATGGACCCAACACTGCTTCCAAAGTGAAGCATTCAGGCTAACATGTTTGGAAACAGAAAATATTTTGTCGACTATATGTTATTCAAAAAAACCACATTTCTTGATCCAGAGTTCTAGCCTGGATTAATAGAAAAAGTGTCCCCTAGGTGTCTGGGTGGCTCAGTCGGTTAAATGTCTGACTCTTGATTTTGGCTCAGCTCATAATCTCATAATTCGTGACTGAGCCCTATGCCAGGCTCTAGATTGACAGTGCAAAGCCTGGTTGGGGTTCTCTCTCTCTCTCTCTGCCTTTGCCCTGCTTGCAAGCTCTATAAACAAATATTTTTCAAAAGGTTTATTGCCAAGTTGGTTTCCATATAACAACCAGTGCTCTTCCCCCACAAGTGTCCTCCTCCATGATCATCACCCCACTTCCTCTTTCCTCCTCCCTCTTCAGCCCTAAGTTGGTTTTCGGTATTCAAGAGTCTCTCATGATTTGCCTCCCTCCCTCTCCCTAACTCCTTTCCCCCACATCCCCTCCCCATGGTCCTCTGTTAAGTTTCTCCTGTTAGACATATAAGTGAAAACATATGATATCTGTCCTTCTCTGACTGACTTATTTTGCTTAGCATGACACCCTCGAGGTCCATCCACATGGCTACAAATGGCCAGATTTTATTCTTTCTCATTGCCGTGTAGTATTCCATTGTATACATAAACCACATCTTCTTGATCCATTCACAGTTGATAAACACTTAGGCTTTTTCCATGATTTGGCTATTGTTGAAAGTGTTATGAACATTGGGGTACACGTGCCCCTATGCATCAGCATTTCTGTATCCCTTGGGTAAATCCCCAGCAATGCTATTGCTGGGTAATAGGGGAATTATTATTAATTTTTTGAGGAACCGCCACACTTTTCCAGAGTGGCTGTACCAGTTTACATTCCCACCAATAGTGTAGGAGGGTGCCTGTTTCTCCACATCCTTGCCAGCATCTATAGTCTCCTGATTTGTTCATTTTAGCCACTCTGACCAGCGTGATTTGTATTTCCCTGATGAGGAGAGACATTGAGCATCATTTCATGTGTCTGTTGGCCATCTGGATGTCCTCTTTGAAGAAGTGTCTGTTTATGTCTTCTGACCGTTTGTTCACTGGGTTATTTGTTTTTCAGGTGTGGAGTTTGGTGAGTTCCTTATAGATTTTGGATACTAGCCCTTTATCTGATGTGTCATTTGAAACCATTTTTTCCCATTCTGTTGGTTGCCTATTATTTTTCTTGATTGTTTCCTTTTCAGTGCAGAAGATTTTTATCTTGATGAGGTCCCAATAGTTCATTTTTGCTCGTGATTCCCTTGCTTTTGGAAATGTGTTGAGTAAGATATTGCTGTGGCTGAGGTCAAGGAGGTTGTTTTCTGCTTTCTCCTCTAGGATTTTTATAGTTTCCTGTCTCACATTTAGGTCCTTCATCCACTTTGAGTTTATTTTTGTGAATGGTGTAATAACGTGGTCTAGCTGCATTCTTCTGCATGTTGCTGTCCAGCTCTCCCAGAACCATCTGTTAAAGAGGTAGTTTTATTTTTCCATTGGATACTCTTTCTTGCTTTGTCAAAGATTAATTGGTCATACATTCGTGGGTCCAATTCTGGGTTTTCTATTCTATTCCATTGATCTATGTGTCTGTTTTTGTGCCAATACCATACTGTCTTGATGATGACAGCATTGTAGTAGAGGCTAAAGTCTGGGATTCTGATGCCTCCCATGTTGGTTTTCTTCTTCAATATTACTTTAGCTATTCAGGGTCTTTTGTGGTTCCATACAAATTTTAGGATAGCTTGTTCTAACTTTAAGAAGAATGCTAGTGCAATTTTGATTGAAACTGCATTGAATGCATAGATTATTTTGGGTATTATTGATATTTTAACAATATTTATTCTTCTGATTCATGAGTATGGAATTTTTCCCCATTTCTTTGTGTCTTCTTCCATTTCCTTCATAAGTTTTCTATTGTTCTCATCATACATATTTTTTGTATCTTTGGGTAGGTTTATTCCTAGGTATTTTGTGGTTTTTGGTGCAATTGTGAATGGAATCAGGTTAACATTTTAAGAAACTGCCCAACCAGTTTCCAAAGCAGCTACTTATTTTTTAATTTCCACCAGCAATGCACAAGGGTTCTAAGTGCTACACACCTTTGTCAGCACTTGATAGTTTATGTATTTTTTTAATTGTAACTGACCTACTTAGAATAGGTGAGTGAGTGGTACAATACGTGAGTAGTGATACATAGTGGTATTTTATTGTGCATTTGATTTTCATTTTCTTTTTTTATAAATGACTTATTTAAATTACATATTGTTAACATATAGCATAATATTAGTTTCAGGTGTACAATTTGGTGATTCAATAATTCCATACACCACCCAGTGCTCATGACAACAAGTGTCCTCCTTAATCCCCATCACCTATTTAACCAGTCTGATAACCATCAGGGTGTTCTGTATAGTTAAGAGTCTGTTTCTTGATTTGCCTCTCTCTCTTTTTTCCCCTCTGCTTGTTTGTTTTGTTTCTTAAATTTCGTATGAGTGAAATCATATGGTATTTGTCTTTCTCTGACTAAGTGAAATATCACTTAGCACAATACACTCTAGCTCTCTCCATGTCATTGCAAATGGCAAGATATCATCCTTTTTGATAGCTCAGTAATATTCCTCTCTGTGTGTGTGTGTGTGTGTGTGTGTGTGTGTGTGTACACCGTATATTCTTTATGCATTCATCAGTCAATATTGGGGTGCATGTATCCCTTTGTGATCTTTGGGTAAATACCTAGTGGTGCAATTAGTGGATCATACTGTAGTTCTATTTTAGTTCTATTTTTTCACTTTTAGAGGAAATTCCAGACTGTTTTCCAAAGTGGCTGCACCAGTATTTCCATCAACAGTGTAGGATGGTTCCGCTTTCCCCCACATCCACGTCACCTGTTGTTCCTTGTGCTGTTGTTTTTAGGCATTCTGACAGGTGTGAGGTGATAGATCATTGTAGTTTTGATATGTGTTTCCCTGATAATGGGTGATGTTGAGTATTTTTACATGAGATTTTTTCCCTGCTTCGTGTTCCTCTTCAGAAAAGAGTCTATTAATATCTTCTGCCCATTTTTAAATTGGATTATTCATTTTGTTGGGGATGTTGAGCTGTAAGTGTTCTTTGTATATTTTGGATACTAACTCTTTATCTGGTATGTCATTTGCAAATATCTTCTCCCACTTTTTTAGGTGCCTTTTAGTTTTCTTGATTATTTCCTGTCCTGTGAAAATGCTTTTTATTTTGCTGTATTCCCAATAGTTTATTTTTGCTTTTCCTTGCCTCAGGAGAGATATTTAGAAAGAAGTTGCTATGGCTGATGTCAAAGAGGTTACTGCCTTGTTCTTCTCTAGGATTTTTATGATTTAAAATCTCATGTTTAGTTCTTTAATATAGTTTCAATTTATTTTTGAGTATGGTGTAAGAAAGTGGTCCCATTTTATTCTTCTGCATGTTGCTGTACAGTTTTCCTGACACCATTTGTGGAAGAATCTGTCTTTTCCACTGATTATTCTTTCTTGCTTTGTTGAAAATTAATTGACCATATAGTTATGGATTCATTTCTGAGTTTTCTATTCTGTTCTATTGATCTATGTGTCTACTTTTATGCCAGTACCATACTGTTTTTTATCACTACAGCTTTGTAATATGCTTGAATAGGCTCCATCCTTGCTTTTTTTTTTTTTCAAGATTGCTTTGCCTATTCAGTGTATATGTGGTTACATTCAAATTTTAAGATTGTTTGTTATAGTTCTGTGAAAACAAATGCTGTTGGGATCTTGATAGGGATTGCAATAAGTGCGTCAATTTATTGGGTAGTATATAGACATTTTAACAATATTTGTTCTTCCAATCATAAGCATGGAATACCTTTCATTTTCTTTGTGTCATCTTCAGTTTTTCTCATCAGTGTTTTATAGTTTTTAGAGTACAGATCTTTCACCTCTTTGGTTAATTATTCCTAAGTATCTAATGGTTTTTGGTACATTTATAAATGGGATTGAGTCCTTAATTTTCCTTTCTGCTGCCTCATTATTGGTGTATAGAAATGCAACAGATTTCTATACATTGATTTTTTTTTTATTTTTGTGACTACTGAGGTTATGTATTAGTTCTAGTAATTCTTTTTGTGGAGTCTTTTGGGTTTTCTGTACAGAGTATCATGTCATCTTCAAACAGTGAAAGTTTTACTTCATCCTTGATGGTTTGGATGCCTTTTATTTCTTTTTATTGTCTGATCACTAGGCTAAGACTTTCAGGTATATGTTAAATAACTGTGGTGAGAGTAGACATCCCTGTCTTTTTCCTGATCATACAGGGAAAAAAACTCAGTTTTTCCCCATTGAGCTAGACATTAGCTGTGGGGTTTTTGCATTAGGCCTTTACTATGTTCAGGTATGTTCAACCTAATCCTACTTTGTTGAGGGTTTTTATCATGAATGGGTGTTGTACTTTTTCAAGTGCTTTTTCTGCATCTATCAAAATGATAATATGGTTTTTATTTTTTTTCTTTTATTAATGTAGTGTATCACATTCATTGATTTGTGAATATTAAACCAGCTTTATAAACCAGGGATTGTACTTGATCATGGGAATGATTCTCTTAATATATTTTTGGGTTTGGTTTGCTAGCATTTTATTGAGAATGTTTGCATCTATATTAATTAGGGATATTGACCTGTAGAGCTCTTGTTTAGTGGAGTCTTATCTGTTTTACTATCAGGATAATCCTGGCCTCATAGAATGAATTTGAAGTGCTCTTCCTTTTCTATTTTTTTGGGATAGTTTGAGAAGAATAGGTATTAACTCTTCTTTAAATATTTGGTAGAATTCCACTGTGAAGTCATTTGGCCCTGGACTTTTGTTTGTTGAGAGATTTTTTTTTTTAATTACTGATTCAGTTTCTTTGCTGGTTATCAGTCTGTTCATGTTTTCTATTTCTTCCTGTTTCAACTTTGGTAAGTTCTATGTTTCTAGAAATTTATCTATTATTTCCAGGTTGTTCAATATGTCGGCATATAGTTTTTCATAGTATTCTTATTGATATTATTGTTAGTGTTGTTATTTCTCCTTTCTTATTTATAATTTTATTTATTTGGGTCTTTTTTTGGATAAATCTGGCTAGAGGGTTATCAATTTTATTATTTTTTTTCAAATAATTGGCTCTTGGTTTCATATATATCTTCTATATCACCTATTTCTCCTCTAATCTTTATTATTTCTTTCCTTTGGCTAGTTTTAGACCTTGTATATTGTCTTTTTTCTTCAGCTCCTTTAGGTAAGGCTAGGTTATTTATTTGAGGTTTATTTTTCTTTTTTGTTTCTTTTTTGTTTTGCATCTTGAGGTACACCTGTATTGTATACACTTCCCTCTTATGACCACATTTGCTGCATCCCAGAGGTTTTGGACCATTGTGATTTCATTTTCATTTGTTTCCATGTATTTTTAAAAATTTCTTCTTTGATTTCCTGGTTGACCCATTCATTGTTTAGCAGTATATTATATAATATCCATGTATTTGTGCTCTTTCTTGATTTTTTCTTGTGATTGACTTCAAATTCCATAGTGTTATAGTCAGTAAAATTGCATGGTAGGATCTCCATCTTTTTGTACTTGTTGAGGCCTGATTTATGACCTAATATGTGATCTATTCTGGAGAATGTCCCATGTACACTTGAAAAGAATGTGTATTCTGCTGTTTTAGGTTGAAATGCTCTGAATATATCTGTTAAGTCTATTTGATCCAGTGTTTTCTCATTTAAAGTCATTGTTTTCTTGTTGGTTTTCTGTTTAGATGATCTGTCCATTGCTGTAAGTGAGTTATTAAGGTCCCCTACTATTATTGTATTATTAGCAATTAGTTCCTTTATGATTTTTATTAATTGCTTTATATATATGGCTGTTCTCATGTTGGCTGCATAAATATTTGCATACATTAGATCTTCTTGTTGGATTGTCGCTTTATGATGTTATTTATAATGCCCCTCTTCATCTCTTATTACAGTCTTTGTTTTACAGTTAGTTTGTGAGATATAATATTACTACTCTGACTGTCTTCTGATGTTCATTTTCATAGTAAATATCTATCCCCTCACTTTTAATATGTAGGTTCCTTTAGGTCTAAAAGGAGTCTCCTGTACACAGCATATAGATGGGTCTTATTTTATTTCATGCATTTTTAAATCTTATGTCTTTTGTAATTTTTTATATTTATTTATTTACGAGAGACAGAAAGAGACAGAGTGTGATCAGAAGAGGGGCAGAGAGAGAAAGAGACACAGAATCTGAAGTAGTCTCCAGGCTCTGAGCTAGTGGTCTGCACAGAGCCCAATGCGGGTCTCAAACCCATGAACTCATGAGACCATGACCTGAGCCAAAGTCGGGTTCCCAACCAACTGAGCCACACAGGCACCCCCATCTTATGTCGTTTGATTGGAGAATTTAGTCCATTTACATTCAGAGTAATTATTGATAGATGGGTATTTATTATCATTTAATATTTGCTTTGTTATTGTTTCTGGAGATGTTCTCTGAGCCTTTCTTGTCTTCGCCACTTTTGATCTTTCCTTTCCATTCAAAGAGTCCTCCTTAATATTTCTTGCAAGGGTGGTTTAGTTTTCATAAATTTCTTTAGTTTTTGTTTGGGAAACTCTCTCTCACTCCTTCTGTTCTGAATGATAGCCTTGTTAGATAAAGTATTGTTGGTTGCAGAATTTTCCCGTTCAGCACATTGGATAAATCATGGCACTCCCTTCTGGCTTGCTAAGTTTCCTTGGAGAGATCTGCAGCTAGTCTTATGGGTCTTCCATTGTAGGTAAAGGACTTCTTTTGTCTTACTCTTTTTAAGTTTTTTTTTCTTTATCATGATATTTTGCATATTTTATTACAATTCATCTTGGTGTTAGCCTGACTTTGTAGATTTTGATAGGAGTTCTCTCTGTCTCCTGTATCTGGATGTCTGCTTTTCCCAGATTAGGAGAGTTTTTGGCTATTATTTTCTCATACACATTTTCTGTCCCCCTTTCCTCTCTCTCCTCTTCTTCTGGGATTCCTATAATACAAATATTATGTCATTTGATGGAGTCACACCCTAAATATATTCTCAAGTTGCATAATTCTATCTTTTGTTCAGTTTCATTATTTTCCATTATTTTGTCTTCTAGATTACTGATTCATTTCTCTGCTTCCTCCACCCTGCTGTTCATTACCTAAGCCCACTCCCAATCTCATCTATTATATTTTTATTTCTGATTGATTCTTTTTTAACTCTTTTATTTCTGTGGCAAAGGTCTTACTGATTTCTTTCATTATTTTCTCAAACCCTGTGAGTCTCCTTATAATTATTGACTTAAATTCTCCATCAGATATGTTACTTATATCTGTTTTGCTTAGATCTCTGACTGTGACTTTGTCTTGTTCTTTCATTTTGGATGAATTTTTATGTCTTTCATTTTGTCTACATCTCTGCCTCCTTCGCTGTAATAGTAAAGCTTTATGTCTCTTGCTCCTGAAACTAATTGTCTTATGAAGAAGAGGTAATGTAGAGCTCAAGGCCTGGCCCTTGAGAAGATGTTTCTGGTGTGTGGTGCATGTGCTCTGCTATTGTGTTTTGGCTGATCTTATACTTTATGCCAGTCATCTGCAGAGGGTCTCCTTACCTGTTGTGGGCAGTGTTTGTTCCTTGACCTGAATGTGGAAAGTTTTAATTAGGTTCTGGTGTGCTTGTGAAATAAAACCTGACACCATTTCCAGAACTGAGGCCCTGTAGAACTCTCTGGTTAGGAGACCTGTTGTGGGAGGGGATTTGTGCTGGTCTGGGGGAGAGACCTGCAGCAGTGGGATTGAGGCAGGCTTGACTGAGGGCAGTCCCACCAGAGCACAGAGAGGTGAGGCTTGGTATAAGCAATTTAGGCAGCCTAAGTCAGAGCTGCACTGCTTCCCACAGGTGGTTATGTGTTTATAATGAGAGGGTAGGGGAAGGGAATAAATCTGACCTGCTCCTTTGTCCCTAGAGAGGCTTCTCTGTAAAAGCTGCCTCTCAGGGATGCTCTCTAAGAAGAGTGAATCATCTCCACTATTTGTGCCCCAATCATTCTTCAGATCACTATTTCCATGCTGTCTGCTCATGGGTTGTTTGCCTGCTTTCTCTCCAAAAGTAAGGCATTCCCATCCAAGCTCTATCCCAGCCAAGCCCACTGACATTTAAAAATCTATGCTTTAAGTCTCACTGGTTGCAAGAACTCTCAAACTTCAGCCCCTCTTGATTTCAAGCAAATAGTTTTGGGAAGAGTGTCCTTGTGCATTTCATTGTGTGCTCTTTTCTCTCATGCCCCTTTGTGCACTCATGGCTACCTCCACTTTGCAGCACCCATCGTTCATTTCTCCCCTAAACCATGTCTCCGTACTTCCTAGCTTCTATAACGTGATCTCCTCGCTCCCTTTAGTTTTGCAGTTTATTCTGTGAGTCTTTAGGTGAGTTTCTGGTGTGTTAGAATGATTTAATAGTTATTTTGTTGTGTTTATGGGATGAGACAAGCTTAGTGTTCTACTGAGCTGCCATCTTCTCACCACCTCTTGACAAACAATGTCTTAATCTTGACTTTCATTTTCTTAATTGCTAATGATGTTGAGCATCTTTTTATGTGCTTATTAGTCATTTGTGTATCTCTTTGGAAAAATGTCTATTCAGATACTTTGCCCATATTATTTTATTAAGTTTTTGTTTAAATTCCAGTTAGTTAACAAATGTAATATTAGTTTCCTATGTACCCTGTAGTGATTCAACACTTCCATACATTTAATTGGATTATATATTTTTCTTTATTATTGAAAAATATGTCATTTATATATTCTGGATTCACTTTCTTTAATTCTGTGGGTTGTCTTTTCACTTTCTTATTGGTTTTGTTTGCAGCACAAAAAATGTTTAATTTGATGAACCTTAGTTTATCTTTTTTAACTTTTGTTGCTTATGCTTTTGATGTCATAATTAAAAAAATAAGTCTTAACCCAAAGTTACAAAAATTTGCTATTTTTTCAGCTAAGAATTTCATAGTTTTTGCTCTGAAGTTTATAAATTGTTGTGTCAAATTTTGTAACTGATATAAGGAAGGAGACCAACATCATTCTTTTCCATGATTATCTAGTTTTTCCAGCAATAATGTTGAAAACATTTTTCTTTCACCATGGATTATCTTGGCAAAAGAGATCATAAATGAAGATCATAAATGAAGAGACTGTAATATTTCTGGATTTAATTTATTCTATTGACCTATATGTCTACCCTTCAACCACTATTCACATTGACTTAGTTCTGTAGTGTTGTAGTAAGTTTTGAAACTGGGAAGTATTACTCCTTCAATTTTGCCTTTCTTCTTCAAAGATTGTTTTGGTTATTCTGGTTTCAGTAAAGTTGTTTGCAGACACAAAAAAAGCTTATTAAAAATTTGCATGTAGGGATGCCTGAGTGGCTCAGTCAGTTAATCATCCAACATCATCTCAGGTCATGATCTCATGGTTTGTGAATCCGAGCCCATGTCAGGCTCTGTGTTGACAGCTCAGAGCCTGGAGCCTGCTTCGGATTCTGTGTCTCCCTCCCTCTCTGCTTCTCCCCAAGATAAATAAACATTTCAAAACAATTGTATGGAATATCACAGGCTCTAGGATAACTAAGACAATCTTGACAAAGGAGAGGAAAAAAGCGAGCAAAGCGAGAGGAAAAAAGAAATCACTTTACCCAGTATTGAGACCTAATTTATACCTATAGTATTCAATACAGGCTTGACTAAGGGAGAGACTCATAGATCAATGGAACATTTTAAAGAACCCAGAAAAAGATCCACCAAATATCCCAAATGATGTACAGCCAAGGTGTTAAAGCCACTCAATGGAGGAAAGAGAGCCTTTTTAACAAGTGGTGGTGGCATTGACATCCAGAGGCCAAAAATAAAGTAAGACCCTGAATCCAAACTTCATACATTATATGAAAATTAACTCCAAATGGATCACAGACTTAAATGTAAAACATAAAACTACAAAGTTTGTAGAATAAAGACATAGGAGTATATCTTTGGGATGTAGAACTAATGACTTCTTAGGATTCCCAAAAATGTATGATTATTAAGTGAAAAAAGAACTATATGGAAAATAAAAACATTTGAACTGTGAATGACCCTGTTAAGAGAATGAAAAATATATGTAAACCACATTTTCTGCAATGAATTTACATCTAGACTATATAAATACCTCACACGACTCAAGTCCAAACACCAAAAATATCTACTGAGAACATGGGCAAAGTACATTTCACAAAAAATAATCTATAAAGAAAAAAACCACATGAAGAGCTGTTCAACATTATTTACCATAAGAAAATGCCCATTAAAAATGCAACGAGAGGGGTGCTTTAGTGGCTCAGTTGGTTAAGCATCTGATTCTTGCTTTCAGTTCAGGTCATGATCTTACAGTTCTTCAGATGGAGCCCCACATCAGACTCTGTGCTGACAGTGCAGAGCCTGCTTTAGATTCTCTCTCTACCCCTTTCTCTGTCCCTCCTTCTTTAATTCCTTCTCTCAAAATAAATTTAAAAAAATATTTTTAAAAAACAATGAGATATTACTACATGCCTATCATAATAGCTAAAATAAGATTTCATGTCAATATCAAGTGCTAACAAGATTGTGTAAGAACTGGATTACTTAAGCAGTACTGGTAGAAATGGAAAAATGATACAGCCACTATAGAAAACCGTTTGGCAGCTTATTATAAAACTAAACATATAACTTACATATGATCCAACAGTTGCTCTCCTGGGCACTTATCTCAGAAAGACGACAATTTATATTCACAGAAAAATCTGTACATGAATATTTACAGCAGCCTACCTTATTCATAGCACTCCCAAACTGAAACAATAGGTGAATTCAATAGGTGAATGCTTAAACAAACTGGGGCACCTCCACATGACGAATTCCTACTCAGCAATGAAAAGGAACAAATATTGATATATGCAACAATTTGAATTCTCAAGGCAATTACACTACATGTAAAAACCAATCCCAAAAGATGACATACTGCATAATATAATGATTCAACATTCTTGAAATGACAGAATGATGAAAAAGAGAACAGAATAAAGATTGCAGGTATTAACAAGCAGGTGGAGGACTGAGGGAAGTTAGTGTTATTATGAGGCTCAGCCTTGGTGGTTGTGGGGAGAAAAATGGCCACCCCTCCAGTCCTTTCTTCATGAACCAGGTGTCCCAAAGCAGTCCGTTGGATCCATCTTCACTGTGCCATGGGTACAGAGGAGGCAGGCTGTCTCCTATGCCCAATGCTTAGCTCTTTTTTAAACTCCTATTCCTTGTGCCTTAATGATGCTGCCAAAATGTAATCCCATGAGCTGCACTTCAGGGCAGGAGACTGATTCCTCCTCATGCTGACTGCACTCCTGAGGTACCACCAAACCTGGAGGGGACTCCCCTCATCCCCAGGCATGGGAATAGGACAATCAGCCCCAGTCCAAAGAAAGCCCTGCAGTTAGCGATGGGATCTCTCTCAGAAAGCCCTGAAGTTAGAGATGGAATGATAGGATCTCTCTGTCCCAGTCTGAGGTTTTTCTCTTGTCCAGACTAGCCTACACCAAATCACACCCAAACACATGGGTAGCTGCTTATCTACTTGAGCTGGATAGATGCTGTAGAAACAGACAGCCCCCTCCTCCAGAACAGCACTGCTGCATTACCTGGATTAACTATAGGTCAATTCTTGTTATTTAGCTATATTCTCCTTTTTCTCCTTCTTATCTCTTACCTCCTCTAGACTGGTTACTGTGGTTATTAGTTTGCTTAAACAGACATATTTAATCCATTCTCTAGATGCATGTTCTACACCTCCTTCTTTACTTTCCTTTTATTCTCTGGAATAATCAGGCCATATAGTTTCTCTGGCTAACATTATCTTCATATTTTTCTCCTTGCCTCCTTCCGTATTCTCCTTTTTCCCTCTGTGGATTAAGCCTTTAAGTCTATCTTCTTGGTCAATGTTCATTTTCTTTTTCACCCCACCCCTGTCATTTCTCTTTGTATATGCTCTTATATCAGTGCTGACTCCATCCTGCTCTTTATTTGTAGCTGGCATTTCCAGTTTCAGGTTTTAGACTCTTGGGTTTTTTTGTTTATTTTTGTCTGTTTCTTGTTTGTTTGATTTGTTTGTGTGTTTGCATGTTTTCATTCACTGTTGGTTTGTCTGCTTGTTTTCCTTTCCAGGGATACTTCAAGAAACAAATTAAAGCACACGTGGTGAAGAGCCCACAATATCACTATGAGTGAGGAAATAAAATAATAAAAGTCACAACAACAGAGACCAAGTGATACTCTTCAAAAAACACCTCCCAGGGGCTCCTGGGTGGCTCAGTCGATTGAGCGTCTGGCTTTGGCTCAAGTCATGATCTCACAGTTTGTGGATTAAGCCCCACATTGGGCTCTGTGCTGAAAGTTAATACAGAGCCTGGCACCTACTTCGAATTCTGTATCTCCCTCTCTCTAACCCTCCCCTGCTCGCACTGTCTCTCTCTGTCTCTCAAAAACAAACTAAAAAACTTTTTAAAAAATTAAAAAACAAAAAATGCCTCCTGAATGGCCAGGCCCTGAACAGTGTAGTAACCTCCTTTAATATAGCAATACTCACAGGTGCAGACGCATAACAAGCTTTTAAAACTTACAAGACACAGAAAGCTAGCCAAAATGATGAAACGAAATAACTCTCCTCTAAAGAAATTCCAGAAAGAAAGGACAGCTAAAGAATTGATGAAAACAGATATAAGCAACATAACTGAACAAAAATTTAAAATAATAGTCATAAAATTAATCGCTGGACTTGAGGAAAAGCATAGAAGACTGCAGATATTCCATTGCTGCAAAATTCTTAAAAATTGTCACAATGGGGCGCCTGGGTGGCTCAATTGGTTAAGCCTCTGGCTTCAGCTCAGGTCAAATCTCACATTCGTAAATTCAAGCCCTGTGTCAGGCTCTGTGCTAACAGCTAGCTCAGAGCCTGGAGCCTGCTTCTGGTTCTGTGTCTCCTTCTCTCTCTGCCCCTCCCCCTCTCATGCTCTGTATGAAAATAAATGAAACATTAAAAAAATTTTTTTAATTGTCACGATGAATTTTTAAACAGCTATAAATGAGGAGCAAAATAAAACGGAGATAGTCATAGCACAAATTGAAGAGGTAGAGGGGAGAAAAGAAGAATTAGAACATAAAATTATGGAAAAAGAGGAAGCCAAGAAAAAGAGAGGAAAATTGAACCAATAGCAATTTAAGAACTAAGTGATGGAATAAAACAGAACAATACCCATATCATAGGAACTCCAGAAGAAGAAAAAAAGGGGCTGAAGGGGTTCTTGACCAAATCATAGCTGAGAACTTCCCCAATGTGGGGAAGGAAACAGACATTGAAATCCAAGAGGCACAGAGAACTCCCCACAGACGTAACTCGAATCGGTCTTCTGCATGACATATCTTAGTGAAACTGCCAAAATACAAGGATAAAGAGAGAATTCTGAAAGCAGCTAGAGATAAACAGTCCTTAATAAACAAAGGTAGACACAGAAGGGTAGTAGCAGACCTATCTACTGAAACCAGCAGGCCAGAAAGGAATGGCAGGAAATCTTCAATGTGATGAACAAAAAAATTATGCAGCCACGAATGTATTATACAGCAAGCCAGCCATTCAAAATAGAGAGATAAAAGTTTTCCCAAACAAAACTGAAAAAACACATCACCACTAAACAAGCCCTACCAGAGATCCTAAGGGGAACTCTATGAGGAAAATGTTGCAAGGGACACAAAATACTAGGGATATCACTACGAACATGAATCCTACAGAGAACACAATTACCCTAAACCCATATTTTTCAATAATAACAATGAATATAAATAGACTGAATGCTCCAATAAAATGACACAGGGTAGCAGAAAGGATAAAAAAAAAAAAACCAAAATCCATCTATTTTATGTCTACAAGAGACTCATATTAGACCTGAAAACACCTTCAGATTGAAGTAAGAGAATGTATAAATACCTGTCATGAGACTGGAAGTCAAAAGAAAGCTGGAGTAGCCATACTTATATTGGACAACAGACTTTAAACTAAAGGCAGCAACAAGAGATGAAGAAGGATATTATATAATAATTACAGGGTCTCTCCATCAGGAATATCTAACAATTATAAACATCTATGCACCAAATTCAGAGGGACCCAAGTACATAAAACAATTAATTACAAACAGAAATGAGCTTATTGATAAGAATGTGCTAATTGCAGGGGACTTTAATACTCCACTTACAACAATGGATAGATCAACCAGGCAGAAAATCACTAATGAAACAATGGACCTGAAGAACACATTAGAACGGATGGATTTGACAGATATATTTAGAACTCTACATCCTGAGGCTGGGGAATTCACCTTCTTCTTGAGTGAGCATGGTACATTCTCCAAGATAGATCGCATACTGGGGCAGAAAGCAACCCTCCATGAATATAAATGAATTGAAATCATACCATGCACACTTTCAGATCACAATGCTATGAAACTTGAAATCAGGAAAAAGTCTGGAAAACTTCCAAAAATGTGGAGGTTAAAAAGCATCCTACAAAAGAATGATTGGGCTAATCTGGCAATTAAAGAATAAATTTCAAAATATACAAAAACAAATGAAAATGAAAATAAAACAATTCATACCCCTTGGGATGCAGAAAAGGCAGTCCTAAGAAAAAAGTATATTCCAATGCAGGCCTAATTCAAACAAACTAGAAAAAGTGCAAACTCAAAATCTAACAGAGCACCTAAGGAAACTAGAAAGGGAGGAGCAAGCCAACCCAAACCTAGCAAAAGTAGAGAAATAATAAAGATCAGGGCAGAAATAAACAATATAGAATAAAAAAAACAGTTGAACAGATCAATAAAACCAAGAGTTGATTTTTTGAAAAAATGAACAAAATTGATAAACCTCTGGCCAGGATCCTCAGAAAGAAAAGAGAGAACACCCAAGTAGACAAAATGAGGAAAGAAAATGAGTCTGTTATAACCAATCTCTCAGAAATACCAGCAATCATCAAGGAATACTATCAAAAATTATATGCCAACAAACTGTACAACCTACAAGAAATAGACAAATTTATAAATGCACATGCACCACCAAAATTCAAATGGTAAAAGATATAAAATCTGAACCAACACATAACCAGTGAAGATACCGAATCAGTTATTAAAAATCTCCCAACTAATAAAAGCCCAGGGCCAGATGGCTTCCCTGGGGAATTGTACTAAACATTTAAAGCAGAGTTAATACCCATTCTTCTCAAGATATTCCAAAAAATAGAAATAGAAGGAAAACTTCTGTACTCACCCTACAAAACCAGCATGACTTTGATTCGGAAACCAGACAGAGACCCAACAACAACAAAAAAGAGAACTACAGGCCAATATCCTTAATGAATACAGATGCAAAATACTCAACAAGATACTAGCAAATAAAATACAGCAGCATATAAAAAGAATTATCCACTATGGTCAAGTGGGATTCATTCCTGGGTTACAGGGTGGTTCAATATTCACAAATCCATCAATGTGATACATCATGTTAACAAAAGAAAAGATAAAAACCATATGATCCTGTCGATAGATGGAGAAAATGAAAGTGAAAAAATACAGCATCCTTTGATGATAAAAAAAAAACCTGAGAAAGTCAGGATAGAAAAAAATTACTTAAAAATCATAAAATCCATTTATGAAACTCCCACAGCTAATATCATCCTCAATGGGGAATAACTGAGAGCTTTCCCCCTGAGATTAGGAACAGGACAGGGATGTCCTCTCTCACCACTTTTGTTTAACATAGTGCTGGAAGTCCTAGCATCAGCAATAAAACAACAAAAGGATATAAAAGGCATCAGAATTGGCAAAGATGAAGTCAGATTTTCACTTTTCGCAGATGGCATCATACTCTACATGGAAAACCTGATCAACTCCACCAGAAGCCTACTAAAACTGATCTATGAATTCAGCAATGTCACATGGTGCAAAATCAACATACAGAATATGGTTGCATTTTTATATACCAATAATGAGGCAAAAGAAAGAGAAATTAAGAAACAGATCCCATTTACAATTGCACAAAAATCCATAAAATAGCTAGGAATAAACCTAACGTGATATGAAAAAACCTGTATGATGAAAATTATATAAAACTTATGCAAGAAATTGAGAAGTCACCAAGAAATGGAAAAACATTCCATGCTCATGGATTGGAAGAATAAACATTGTGAAAATGTCATTACTACCCAAAGCAATCTACACATTCAATGCTATCCCCATTAAAATTGCACCAACATTCTTATCAAAGCTAGAACAAGCTATCCTAAAATTTGTATGGAACCACAAAAGACCCCGAATAGCCAAAGTAATATTGAAGAAGAAAACCAAAACAGGAGGCATCCCAATCCCAGACTTTAGCCTCTACTACAAAGCTGTCTTCATCAAGACTGTATGGTACTGGCACAAAAACAGACACATAGACCAATGGAATAGAATAGAGAACCCAGAACTGGGCCCACAAATGTATGGTCAATTAATTTTTGACAAAGCAGGAAAGAGTATCCAATGGAAAAAAGACTGCCTCTTTAGCAGGTGGTGCTGGGAGAACTGGACAGCAACCTACAGAAGAATGAAACCAGACCACTTTCTTACACCATACACAAAAATAAACTCAAATTGGCTGAAGGACCTGAATGTGAGACAGGAAACCATCAAAACCCTCGAGGAGAAAGTAGGAAACAGCCTCTGTGACCTCAACCACAGCAATTTCCTACTTGACACATCCCCAAAGGCAAGGGAAATGAAAGCAAAAGTGAACTATTGGGACCTCTTCAAGATCAAAAGCTTCTGCACTGAAAAGGAAACAATCAAGAAAACTAATAGGCAACTGACAGAATGGGAAAAGATAGTTGCAAATGACATATCCAATAAAGGGCTAGTATCCAAAATCTACAAGGAACTCACCAAACTCCACACCCAAAAAACAAATAACCCAGTGAAGAAATGGGAAGAAGACATAAACAGACACTTCTCCAAAGGGAACATCCAGATGGCCTACAGGCACATGAAACAATGTCAGCATCACTCATCATCAGGGAAATACAAATCAAAACAACACTGAGATATCACTTCACGCCAGTCAGAGTGGCCTAAATGAACAAATCAGGAGACTATAAATGCTGGCAAGAATGTGAAGAGACAGGCACCCTCCTACACTATTGGTGGGAATGTAAACTGGTGTAGCCTTCTGGAAAATAGAGTGGAGCTTCCTTAAAAAATTAACAATAGAATTCCTCTATGAGATACAGAAATGCTGATGCATAGGAGCACATGTACCCCAATGTTCATAGCAGCAATGTCAACAATAGCCAAAACATGGAGAAAGCCTAAATGTCCATCACCTGATGAATGGATCAAGAAGATGTGGTATATATACACAATGGAGTACTACATGGCAATGAGAAAGAATGAAATCTGGCCATTTGTAGCAAAATGGATGGACCTGGAGGGAGTCCTACTAAGTGAAGTAAGTCAGGCAGAGAAGGAAACATTCCATATATTTTCACTCATAGGTCTAGCAGGAGAAATCTAATAGGGGGCATGGGAAGGGGAAAGGATGGGGGAAAGATTTGGGGAGAGGGAGTGAGGCAAATCATGAGAGACTTTTGAATGCTAAGAACAAACTGAGGACTGAGGAGGGAGGCGGGAGTTGAAGGGGGTGATTGTCGTGGAGGGGGGCACTTGCAAGGAAGAGCACTGGGTGTTAAATGAAAACCAACTTGGTAATAATCTATTTTAAAAATAAAATTAAATAAATAAATAAAAACACTAAACAATAAAATAAATAAAAAAGATGTGGTTCATATATACAATGGAATACTACATGTATATGAGAAATAATGAAAATCTGGACATTTGTAGAAACGTGAATGGAACTCAAGGGTATTATGCTAAGTGAAATAAATCAGAGAAACAAATACCATATGTTTTCACTCATATGTGGATCAGGAGAAACTTAACAGAAAACCATGGGAAAGGGAAAGGGGAAAAAATACTTAAGGAAAGAGATGGAGGCAAACCATAAGAGACTCTTAAATACTGAGAACATACTGAGGGTTTATGGAGGGTGGGGCTGGGGGGAATGGGTGATGGGCATTGAGAAGGGCACTTATTGGGATGAGCACTGGGTATTACATGGAAACCAACATGTCAGTTTTTTCCTGACTTTTTTGAAATGATAATCCATACTCAAGGCCTCCATTCATGATTTTTATTATGTTGTTAGGGTGTTTCTTCTTAATTCCTATGAGCTCCTTGGGTATAGAAACCGTCATGTATAGAAACCATCATGTTTTCAAATATTTTCCAAAATGCTTTTATAAGTTTTGCTACTGACCTTGTTTTGTCACTTTCTTCATTGTTTTTATGCTATAAGAGACTCTGAAAGCAAACAATAAAATCTGAAACCTAAGTTGGGATAAGGAGTTGTTTCAGATTTTGGAAGTACACTTTACCTACAGCAAAATTCACCCTCAGTTGCCTGCCTACCATTGTACTTTTGACAAACACATACAGTGGTAGAATCACCACAATAAACAACAGTTTCTTCAACTCCAAAAATTCCCTCAGATGTTTCTCAGTCAACCACAATTTCCTCACACCAGTTCCTGAAACCACTGAGCTATTTTTATTCCCTCTAGCTTTAGCTTTTCCAGAATGACATGTAAATGGATCCACACAATATGGAGCCAGGAGTCTGGCTTCCTTCACTTAACATCATGCTTTTGACATTCTTCCATATAGTGTATCATCAGTTTGTCTTTTTAAAAAATTTTAATGAATAAATAGTAATACATAATTATACACATTGTCATATTAAAAAGTTGGGGTTTATAAATACAAATGGAATTCAAGGACCCTGATGTAGATGGCAAGGATGGGGAAACACCTATACAGAAGGTACATTTAAACTGAGTTTTCAGCAACTGGAAGGAGTGGAAGTGTGCAGGGCAGGATCCTGCAGGACAGAGCAGTGAGGAGCAGGGGCGACGGCCAACGAATCAGGACACAAAAATCTTATAAGCACTCTAATTGAGAGAAATATATACTCAATAATGTTTTACAACACAGTGTCCAAAGTTTTGTGGCCTAGATTCATCAGGCAGCCTTATTTAATTGTTCTGTGTGTGGTGGAGGAAGGTAGGGGAAGATGATGAACATAGAAGGTAGGGGAAGATGATGAATATAGAACCTACTACAATTGTTTTTATGACTAAAGACGATGAAATATGGAATATGTGATTGTTCCTGTTTGATGGCAGCTTCTCTGAAACGACTACCAGAAAGAGTTTATCTCCATGCTTTCTTAAATTTTACAAATTAAATGTTGATACTGAAGTCATGATACCATTGGATTGGAGCTGAATGAAAATAAGATACTGTTCAACTTTGATACTTGTAGCAGCACCAGCTTTAAATCAGATACTGCTGGGCTGCACATTGAAAACACCAGTCTCTAAACAGGACACTTTGTTGGTAAAGATGATGACATTGCAGGCCATGCCCCTCCAGGACCATCCATTTTAGAACCACCATTACATGAAACCAAAACCTTTATGAAATTTAAGCCCTTGGTATCTTTGTCCCTAGCCAGGCACTTGGTTTCCCCATGCTGGTGACTTTTTCAATTAATTAACAATTTTTAAAATATTTATTTATTTTTGAGTGAGAGAGAGGCAGATAAGACACAGAATCCGAAGAAGCCTCCAGGCTCGATCTGTCAGCACAGAGCCCCACTCGGGGCTTGAACTCACAAGCCATAAGACCTAAGCAGAGCTCAGTGGCTTAACTGACTGAGCCACCCAGGGGCTGCTCAACTAATTAACAATTAGTTAATGACAGTTAATTACTCCCACCATGGCTCAGGATTTCAACAACAGCTTTCTGAATTCCTTGCACTAACAGTAAGTCAATGGCACAGATGGGAAAAGCAGATTCCACGAATGCACAGCAGAGGGTTTACCTGGTTCAAAAGCATTTCCATGTCTTGGCATTCTCCAATTCTTGCAAATCCTGAAGACATGTGAGATAATGTGTTTCGCCTCTGCAGAACCAAAATAGGAAAAAATAATCATAGCAAGCTCAGCTGATGGGCCCAACAAGATGCATCCATTACCTCATTTACTCTTCTTGGTGAGGTGGTGACATCACTGCTCTTGTTCCATGGACATAGAATCCAAGACAGAATAACCCAGCTGTCTGAGGTCACATGAGTAGAGCATCAGGCTTTTAAGTCCAAGCCCTCACTCTTACCCAGCCCCCCTCATGAATATTCTGATCCACAAGTAGTGAGGAGCACTTATAATCACACAAAGTTATTATTACTTGCAATTAATATTACTACCAGAAGAGATACAGAATGAATCCCAGTCTAATAATATGGATTTCTTGTTATTAAAAAAAAGACATTGCAAAGTTCAAGTCTTATCAGATTACACAGGGACCATCACTGTTTCTATTTTTACTGAATCTGACTCTCCAATGTCTAATTGTCACCCTGAAAGGTCTTCATAAACTTGATACTCAAATATTACCATTTAGGACCAGCATTAATTATGCCAGGCTATGGAAAGAAAACATATAACCAACTGTCCCAATTCTGTGCTGCTTGACAAAAGGTTATGCTGCTTGACAAAAATGGTCATGAGCTGGTGTTTCTTAGTTCTCCCAGGGTCACACAGAAGCAATCAGATCCAGATAGTATGGTCAGTCCAAGCAAATGAGACAGCAGGTACAGAGGCCTCTAATGCCAGGTTTAGGAGGCTGCTTACAAAGCCCCATAGTTGAAGTACAGGGCTGTGCTCTAGGAGAGGAACAGGGGGAGGAAAGACCAGAGGGTGAGCAGTTTTCATTTTGCTTTTCAGCCTACAGGCCCAGAACCACCTCCTTGAGCCCTCACTACTTTGGAGTAATGTAAAGGAGGACCCATCAGGCAACCATTTCAGAAATATTGTGCCTTTCTCAAAGTTCCCTGAGAAAAAATATTGTCACAAGTCAGTTGTAAATTTTTGAAACTCAGGAAGTTATAAATGCCCTCAATTCAGTGTAGACAAGTCCATGGCAAAGGAGGCAGGAGTCCCTTGAGGGACAGGAGTACAAACAGATGTGGTCCTTCCTTGAGTGAGTGGTCATTGGATGTGATAGCGAAAGGCTGGCCAGGTGCTGCAGGGCCTGGGATTTGGATAATTTATGGACCAGTCTACAAAAAAATCACAACATTACCAGTACAAACTAAGTGCAAATTTTCTACTAATTTAGAGGATAAAATAACTCATGGCATATTAAAAATTCTAAAATGTTCAAAAGCAGCACTAAAATTACAACATCCAGAAAAATAACATATGTTGTAGCACAATCAGCTTACCAAAATCTAGCCTAGAGTCAACCAAATCACAATTATTGACCTGTTGCAATAAGGGAATAAAGTCACACCAGAGGAACCTGGAACACCTCACCAAGAACAGGAAAAGAGAGTTATTACAGGCTTTGGGGCAGTGTTTTGAGGGACTCAGAGTAAAGCACGGCTATGTGTAAAAGCATCATTGTCAGGTCTGTGGTGCAGAGGGCACGTAGGTCCTATCTTCTAGACAAACATAAAGTTCAGCCAGATTGGGGGTGTTTTCTCCAGGACCTTTACTCTAACATTCTGTGCCTCTGTGTGCAGGCTGCCTTTCTGGCTGGAAGTGACTAGGTGCTCCAGGTAAATGGAATGTTTTCTTACTGACAGACTGAAGTTTCTGATGATCCATGAATCTAAAGAACAAGGTCTTTCACTGAGTAAGAAACAGTCATCAAAGAAGACATTGCTTTGATTTTAAGCTGCAAGATGGGAGAATTATTACTTCTTGTTATTGTTGCAACTGACTTTTCCCTTTACCCATCCACCCATCCTGTGGATGAAAGGGCATATTTTTTTCTTTATCCATGTTATTTTTACCTTTTCACAAAATATTTTTACTAAATAACTTCTTGACACAGCTCTGTAATATGTCTGTCTCTCTCCTGTTTCCATCCTCAGCTAATGAGTGACTATTGGATTGCCTCATCATATGGAATTGATTCTGTAACATCATTTACTACAAATAATAATAAAAAGATAAACCAGTGTTTCCACTAATGCAATTGATCACTTTAAAATGTGATGGCATATAATGTTTTCTTTTAGCTTTAAAACTCATAATGGGTAATATTAAAATTGTCCAAATTATTGTCACATTTGAGCAAGCTTCTCTAAGTTTTTTCATACATAGCTCCAAGATTTAGTATTTTCTAAGTTTTTTTTTTCTTTAGATCGGTAAACCATAAAGACACTTCACCTGACAATGTTCAGTAAACACAGCATTTTATTTTATTTTTTAATGTTTATTTATTTTTGAGAGAGAGGCAGAGTGAGTGAGGAAGGGGCAGAGAGAGAGGGAGACACAGAACCTGAAGCAGGCTACAGGCTCTGAGCTGTCAGCACAGAGCCTAATGTGGGGCTTGAACCCGTGAGATTATTATCTGAGCCAAAGTTGGATATCCCAACTGACTGGGCCACCCAGGCACCCCCAAACACAGCATTTTATTTTTTTCATATTAATTTTTTTAATTTTTAAAAAAATTTATAGTAGTCTATTGTCAAATTGGTTTCCATATAACACCCCAGTGCTTCTCCACACAAGTGGCCCCCTCCATGACCATCACCCCCTTCCCCCCTCCCCCTCCCCCTTCAATTCTGGGTTCGTTTTCAGTTTTCAACATTCTCTCATGATTTGTGTCCCTCTCTCTCTCCCAACTCTCTTTCCCCCTTCCCCTCCCTATGGTCCCCTGTTAGGTTTCTCTTGTTAGACCTATGAGTGCAAACATATGGTATCTATCCTTCTCACAGCATTTTAAAACTGTAGTCGAAGATGCCTGACTGAGCATCTGACTCTTGATTTCGGCTCAGATTATGATCTGAGCACAGGGCTCATGCAGACAGTGCAGAGCTTGCCTGGAATTTTTTCTCTTTTGCTCTGTCTTTGCCCATCTCTTTCCAGCTCTCCATTTCTCTCTCTCTCTCTCTCTCTCTCTCTCTCTCAGGATAAATAAACTTAAAAAATAAATAAAACAAAACTGTATAGTCAAATAATATTGATTAACATACTAATTCTGCATGAGGATTTTGACTTTTTCTGCTCAGGTTATAACTTTACACCTATCATGTCTGTAACTGCAGGAATTCACCAGGATAAGGCGACGTGAGAGAACAGATCCTGTATATAGGATCTATGCCACTTTGCCCACATAAGTCCTTGCTGTGGGCAGTTACACTCTACAGGTTGGTGGCCTACAAAGGTCGAAGGCTGAGAAATTCCATTTCATTCAATTCCCATCAAAAATAAATACCAAGGCAAAGTGCATGAATTACTTCCCAGTTTGACAAGGTATCAAAAAGGAACAAATTTTCCACTCATAATCTTACATGTCTTGTGAAGGAAAGAATTTCCTACAGACCAGCTTCTGGTTTCATGAATTTCAAGCTGTTTTTTTCTCACTGACCACATACAGGTATCTCCTACTTTTCAATGGCTCCATTTACTCCACCTTATTTCTATGAAAGATCTACATTATTTTCACTAAATGGAAAAAAATCAAAACAGGATATTTGCCTTTAGGAAAAAGACTACAAGCAGAAATAGCATTCAGTGCTCAGTGTTTGACTGTGAGCCCTCATAGAGGCAGTGCACACCCCAAACAATAAGAGTGTCACCACCCAGCTCCTTCTCCATAAACTACACTCAGCATCTCAGCATTAAACCAGCACAGACATGACCTCTGTCTATGAGCATTAATTCTTTATCTTGGTTTATTTTTGTGCATCTGTTAGCAAGATGTGTTCTGAGGAATCAGAAAAGCTTAAGAGTTTATTTTTAGGGTCTGGAAATGCTCAAAACTTTTTTGTTTTAATAGTAATTGTTTTTCTGCTTTATGTCATTTCAGTTTACAAAAGGTTTCATAGAAATGCCCTACTTTCCTATACAGGGAAGCCTGTACTTCTAGCGTGAGGTTAGAACTGGATAGGACATTTCCTGATTAAGATCCATCTTCAGACCCTGCTCCTTTGAGTCAAAAGTTAGGTGGATGGTAGAGCTGTGTTTGGAGGACATCCTAACACCTTGGACAGCTAAAGATACGTACTGTTGTACCCAGATTTTAATATCGCCCCCAAAAACCAGAGACCGCCAGGGAGGCTGAAGCACACATGCAAAAGCAAAGGGCTTTATTATGAATTTAGGCCCGGCCAGCCTAAACTCGGGCTCACAGACTTCAACAACACACTGGATCCACGTGGAGTGAGCCCCGAACATGGTGGGGCAGGGCCTTTTATGAGTTTGGGAAGGGGGGTTACAGGAAATTGACACAGGTACAGGGGTCCAATCAATATAGCATCACATCATTGACAGTTACTTTAACCAATTACAGAGTGGACCCAGAACCCTCAGGTAGGGCGTGACTAGTCTTAACCTCCATCTTTAGGCCCGCCCCCAGAAATGTTAATGGTGTTAGCTGGCCTTCAAGGTCAGAGGGGAAACCTGAATCAGACCTGCATCCTTACAGTACCTACACACAGGAGTGAGTGAGAAACACACACATATTTGAAAGAGTGGGGGAAGACTAGCATTTATCTTGTTCCTGGAAAAAAAATCTGAGTGGCTTGCTCAGCTTGCATAGCAGTGGATGGAGCCCTGACTTCCTCTACAACTCACCCAATGGGGAACCCCAAATAGGAAGCCGATTCAGACACTAGAGAGCCTGAAAAAGTAAACCAAAAAATCTGCAAATGTCAAGTACAGAAACATAAATTAAATAGGTTTGGCTAAAAATCTAAATAGTTAATTGCTTTGATAGCATATGTTAGCAAAAAGGTCACTAAGCTATCTGAAAAAGCTTGTTTTTGGTTGTTATAGTTGATTTTTGTCAATATCTTTCTGAAAGACAACCAGGATACCTAGGTTTGAATTAACTGAAGCCTTCATGTCATTAGAAATGAGTAATTTAGAGTTATTATATTAATGATATCATATGAAATGCATGCATTTTGTACTGTGTGGTGTTGAGCAGAATTAGAGGCTCCATTCTGACTAAATGAGTATGAATGATGGATGCACTGACTTTTTCTAGCTCTCCATTTTTATATCTCCAAAAACATGAGTAATACCCTAGGATTGTCTGAAAATGAAATAAGGAAGTACATTTTAAAAGATCCAGTGCAATTTCCACAAACAGGAGGTTATCTTCAAAGCATTCACTGCCTTGCCTTCTCAGATCCAGTCTCCTGCCCTTTATTCACACCTGTTCTGCACCATCAGCCTCTTTGCACATATTTTCCTGGCCTTAGATTCAAAGGGAATTAAATTTCTTACACACATTGATGGTGAACTTAGGAAGAAACTTACATAGTCACAGAATGACTTTTCTGCTGCATATCCCTTGAGCACACTTTTCTATTAGAGCCCTTGGACTCTCACCCACCCATGTAATTTGGGTCAGTACAGTCATGGGGCCAGAATGAGACTTCTGACTGGTAAATTATGAGTAGTATTTGATGAGTATTTAGCTGGCCAACAAAGACAAGCAACATTCTGAGACAATGTTTGCCTTAAGACCAGAATTTCAGAGACTGGTCCTGACTCCCCACCCTCCCTCCAACCTCAAACAAAGTCCCTGATTGGCTTGCACTTGGGAGCCAGACTTACTATGATTTTCACAAGATTTGCAGCCCAAATCCACTGAGTGTCACTTTTTGGTAAAAATAAAAATATATGGTAGGGTATGAGTGTATGCATTGTAATAAGTTAGAAGGATTGACTTGCTCTGGAACTTCAGTCAAGCTCTATCGTGGCATTTGGATCCAACCAGTGACCTGTAGCCACAGCTTCATCCCTGTTCCATGGACACTGAGATCACCTGCCTCTGCTACTCAATTTCCATTACAACCAGAATGCAGAATTCTTGGTGGCATCCCAAACAAAACCTCAGTGTCCTTCTGGCACAAGCTTAAAAGAAACTTTGCAGCCGGAAGTCCCTGGCATCTTTGACCACAGACACCTTGGTGTGATTTTCACACCCAGGCAGGATTAACTCCCTGACTCATGTGCTTTGACATTTAACCCATGGCCCTTGATGCTCATTGCTTTGTTCTAGAATCAACTGTGGACAATGAACTCTATGAATGCCTGACCCCCACCATGGAGTAGTGACTAGAAACTCTGTGGTGGTGCCTGGCTTCAAATGGCAGGCAGAGGATTCTGCTCTGTGACCAAGGAGAGAACCTCTGGCTGGACCACAAGCTAGCCTCTCAGAGAACAGTTCTCATGGATGTCAGCCTCAGGCAGACTGTGTGCTTCTCCCCTTGTCCTGATCCCAAGGTTACAGGGGAGGGATCCACGGAATAGGGTCAGGGGGCAATTCTGCCTACTCACACAGAACACAGAAATCAATGATTGGGAGAGGAATAAAATGGGGGTGGGAAGGGAGGGAGGGAGAGAAGGAGGAAAGGCCTAAGATCTATCACTAGGATCAGGTCCTCCTTCACTAAGTGCTGAATGAGCAGTCACCCTCAGCTGTGACTCAAGAGCAGTAGGCAGAAGGTGAGCCTGGGTGGTGTGTGGGTGCCTTGGACTCTCCCAGATGCTCAGCCATTAGGCCCCTTTCTTTGGGGAACCTCTGGGAATTGTCCTGAATCCTCTTCAGGACCAGGCTGCCCAGACACAAGCAACCACAAGTCACTCTTAACTAGACACTTTTCAAGTAAGTCAATTACTCTGATATAATTCAGCCACAGCACTGACTTCTAATTGCTAGCTTCAAACTACTGTCTTGACCCATTTCACACCACCAGGTTACATATTTAATGCTCATAGACTATCACAATGGTTACATCAAAAACTTCCATTACAAGTTACTCTTGGCAGGAGACAATCAGGTCTCAGAAAGAGGCTTCCTAACTCACACAAAAAATGTAACATGTTCAAAGGAAGAGAACTTTCTCCTTTCAATTTTATCTCTTTTTTCTACATCCCTGTGGATTCTCCCTCCCCTGTCTTACTGAAATGAATTTTCATTCTATAAAACATGAGCAATAATAAGAGGATATACTGACACCATTTTCTCAACAACAACAAAAACAAGCTTAAGAGCACTATTCCAGTTAATGCATTAATTGAGACAATACTAACCTGTCCCAGTTATGTTCCAGGCACTGGGTACTACAGTGAACAAAACCGAAAAAAAATTAGTTCACATTATAATGGGAGACAGAAAAGGAGAAAAACAAACAGTCCAGCCATACAGAAATTTCAACTGATAAATAAATAAGTAAATCAACCAACCAACCAACCAGCCAGAAAAGGAGGATGAGAGGTGGAGAAGATGGGGTAGGGATCCCAATTTTTTTTACACAAAAGCCCAAAGAAGTTTAATTTTGCTACAGACCATACACACTGTTAATAAGTTAGCTGCTTACTACCTGGAACCTCCTAGAAAAAATTATTTTGAGAACTTGCAGAACTGAGAGCTAGACAAGAATGCAGACTGGTAGTATAGGGCCTGATTATCCTATCCTTGTTTAAATCAACCTCTGTGGATATAACCCTGGGGAATAAATTATTTTATTTTATTTTTTTATTTTGTTTTATTATTTTTTAGTGTTTTTTTCTTTTATAGTTTATTTTCAAGTTGGTTTCCATATAACACCCAGTGCTCATCCCCACAGGTGCCCTCCTCCATGCCCATCACCCCCTTCCCCTACACCCCTTCCGCATCAGCACTCAGTTTGTTCTGAGTATTCAAGAGTCTCTCATGGTTTGCCTCCCTCCTCTCCTTAGCTAATTTCTCCCTTCTCCCCCCTCATGGTCCTCTGTTAAGTTTCTCATGTTCCACCTATGAATGAAAACATATGGTATCTGTCCTTCTCTGCCTGACTTATTTCACTTAACATGACATACTTCAGTTCCATCCACATTGCTACAAATGACCAGATTTCATTCTTCCTCATTGCCATGTAGTATTCCATTGTATAGATAAACAACATCTTCTTGATCCATTCATCAGTTGATGGACATTTAGGCTTTTTCCATGATTTGGCTATTGTTGAAAGTGCTGCTATGAACATTGGGAGGGATCTCAATTTAAAAGGTAATGTCAGGGATATTCCACTGGAAGGCTGACCAAGTAACAGCCCTTATTTAAGTACAGAACACTTGAGCAATGGAGTGAAAGGTAAGTCCATAGTGCAGTTTGCAACATGGGCAGATTGATGTGTCTTGAACCATTCAAGTAAGTGGAAAGACCATCAGCTGGATTCAAAAGTAGGATCCTGGTACCAATTAATAAGATTCTAATCACCAATTCATATCTGTGGCTATTTTCCCCACACCAGGCCATGCTCCAATACTAACTGGGTGTCCCATAATTTAATTCAACTTTGACATGATCTACCTGGCAATAGTATCAGACCCAATAGATTAAGGACCCAATCCTTCAAGACATCATTCCCCCACCCCCTCACACACACATACTTCAGATGCCAGTCACATGTCCAGGCTATCACATGTGCTTCTGATCACCCTGCTACAATTTGGAGTTTCGAGTGACCCCCTCCTTGGATTGATTAACTTCCCAGAGTGAGGCATAAAATTCAGGAAACCTTATCAGTAAATGGCTTATTATAAAAGAGTTTAACTCAGGGAAAGCGAGAAGAAAGGGATGTATATGGAAGGTGTGGAGAAAGGGCCCTGAGCCTCTATGGCCTCTCTAAGTAGACCAATCTCCAATCACCAACCCAGAAGCTCTTAGAACCCAGTTCTCAGACTCTGGAACTTTATGAAGACTTCATTACATAGTCAGGATTGATTAAATCTTTGGGCATTGGAGACTGATTCAGTTCCCAATTCCTCCCCTCCAGGGAGGTCTGGGTGGTTGGAACTGAAATTTCCAATTCTCCCATCACAATTCCCTGTCCTCCTTTGCTGTCTAAAAGTCACCTCATTAACATCACAGGAGACACCTTTGTGCTCTTATCACTTAGGAAATCTCCAGGGTTTTAGGAGCTCCTGTGCCAGAATCAAGGACCAAAACCAAATACACATCTCTTATTATAAATCAGAACATCACAGGACTTAAGGTGGCAGTTTTGAGCTGGAACTATCTGGTGGCACTGTGGTATTAAAGTCACCAGACTGGATGAGACTCTGATGGAAGGGGTGCACCTAGACAAGAAGCACACAGCCTGAGCCTGGGTTGAACCCCCTTAGGAAAGGCCTGGATGAAGTTCTTGAGGGTGAGACCAGATTGGAAATTCTTTATATCTAGACCAGCAGAGAGAAACAACTATCCTAGTGTCTTGGAATTAAGGAAAAAATCAAGATCAAACTGCCCTTTCAAATCCACCTGAAGAGAACTCTGGGGAGACAGGCCAGGCAGAATCTGGAGCCCAGGGTATCTTCCAAAACCTGGGTAACAACAAATGTTGTGTTGAAGTATTTTTTTTATGTCTTTTTCCTTATTATACCCAAGACTTCTGGAGGGCAGGAATTAGGCTTTTACATCTTTAAAGTTAGAATCTGACATCATGTGTTCCATGAGTACTTACTAAATCAATGAACGATAAATAGCATAATTGGGAAACTGACACCATTTTTCATAGAGGATAACTAAGTGGAGGATAACTAAGAGGCGAAATGGATCTGCCATGGTGTGACTAAGATACAAGACTATGGTAATAAGAGGAAGTGACCATCAGGAGACATCATTCAGGGCCTCAGGCCCAGCATCACACCACTGAGGGCACCTGCACTTACAGATATTTGCAAATAAAGCACAGAATGCTGCTGTGGACCAAGAACATTCTTTTCACTGCTTAGACCTGATTGAGTCAGGGATTTCCTTTTTTTACTTTTAATTTAAATTCCAGTTAGCTGTCATACAGTATATTAGTTTCAGGTGTACAATATGATTCAACACTTCCATATATCACCTAGTGCGTATCTCAAGTGCATTCCTTAACCTCCATGACCTATTTCATCCATCCCTCCCCCCACCTCCCCTTTGGTAACCATCAATTTTTTCTCCACAGTTAAGAGTCCATTTCTTGGTTTGGAGTCAGGCATTTCTTTTTTGACCACCTTTATCCAAATATCTTTGTAGCCTGAACCAGTAATGTCAATTCTAGGAAGAAACTAGTCCAACATATGCACCAAGAAATTTATTTACTACAATAATGTGTGTCACAGGGTTACTTACTACAAAAATGAATAATGATGACAACAACAACAACAACAACAAATCCCCACTAAAACACAAAAGAGGAACGCGTGCACGTGCACGCACACATACACACACATACACACACAATGGTAACAGCCTAAAAGTCTAGCAGTTGAGAACAAAATAGTAACAAACTATATAATAAGAGGTTGGCTAGAGAATTAAAAAAAAAAAAACACAGAAGAGGACAAACAACAGGTCCTGTGAGGAGAACAGACTGAAGGTGAAGTGGAAGGGAGTGGAAGAGGAGGAGCCTGGGAGGAGTGGGCAGCTCCAGGGTAGGGATGGGGGAATAAAAGCAGGGTGGCCAGAGAGGTGATGATTGCTGGCTCTAGCTCTCTGTTCTGAGCTCCATCTGCCTCCCAGCACACTATGGCCCAATGCCTGTGCACTCCACTCCTTCTGCTGGCTGCCCTGGCCCTGACCCTGGCCCAGGTAGTGAGTTCTCAGAGAAACTCTAGAGTGGGCGCCCCATGGGATGCGGATGTCAATGACGAGGATGTGCAGAAGGCTCTAACGTTTGCCCTCAGTGAGTACAACAAGGCAAGCAATGACGAAAACCACAGCCGTGTACTGCGGGTGGAGGGTGCCCGGAAGCAGGTGAGTCCCATCCATCCAAGCGCCCCTGGTAGGGCTATGGGGACAGAAACTAGAGCAGAGAGGTGTGGCCGCATGACGTCAACAACTAGCCCCTGCCCATCCTGGTCTGGTGAGAAGCGTTGCTCTTTGGCACCCTAGTAGGAGTGCTGGGACAAAGGACACTTCAGTGCCTCTCAGCGAGTGGTGTCCAGTACTTCCTGTCTACCACAGCCCTTCCGCTGCAAGGACACCAGAGTGCCAGGGACCCAGGCTGCAGAACAGGTCACAACCATGCACTTTATTTGTGATTTCAAGTGCCAGCCTGGCCAGAGAACAGAAGTGTGAGGGTCAGGGCCCCTGTCCAGTCCCCTTACGTCTGTGCCCCACCTTCAAGGGACACGGACTTCAGTGTGAGCTGTCAAGTAAGTGATCACAAGCTGAGGAAAATCAGATCCCACACTTGCTGCTTTCCTGGCTCTACCACTAAATGACGTTTTAAGCACTTTTTCTTTAACTTTTTATTGGGGCACAGTTTCAGACTTGCAATGCAGTTGCAAAAGTAGTTCATTAAATCCTTGTATATTTCTACCTGGCTTATCAAATGTTATAATTTTTCCATATTTGTCCTGTCCCCTCATTTCAACATACTTGTGTGTGGCATATATACATTTGTTTTTCTGAACATTTTAAGTTAACATCTCAGCGTACATTTCCTAGAAACAAGGGCATTTTCTGACATGACCATAACACAGTTTGGGAAATCAGAATCAACACTGATACAATCCTGTAATCTGCAGACCTTATTCATATGTCACTGATTGCCACACTTATGTCCCTTATAGCCCAGAACTGCCAGGTCATGTGCAGCAGCCTTTGTCCTGCAGCTTATTTTACTCTGGAACAGCCCCTCCATCTATGATCTTGACATTTTTGAAGGGTGTGGCCCACTGTTTTGCCTACTGGGACTCAGTTTGGCTTGATCTGATGCTTCCTTGAGATGAGATTCAGGTCATGCAGAAATGGTTTGTTCTCGTCCCTGCCTCCCCTCCCCAGGTTCCTCTAAACTAAACTGTGTTCTATGTCCTCATTGTTCAACGGAGTTTAGGGCCCACACCAACCTTCCTCCATGAGGCAGGGCACTTTCTGTTCCCTGAGCACCCATGTTGTCAGCAAACACAGATGAGTTGATGAGCTAGCCTGTGGTACCTAGTGTATCCCTGAGCACAGGAACCAGTATAAAAATCCAAAACTGTCCTGAGATCCTGAAAGAAAGGCCCCTAAGTGTTGCTTCCTCTGACAGGTCACATCCATGAGAGTAGCCTCTTGGATGTGACATCTCATTCCAAACCCCGATATTGCCCCATAATCACCAACATCCAGGGATAGATGTGTCATGACTGGAGTAGAAAGGACCACAACTGCCCTGCTCTTCTAGCCTTCCTTGGAGTTCTGGTCAGATAAAGAGCATGGTCATCAGAGTCCAGAAGGGGGTGGGAGGGAATTTCAGGAAGGGCCACTGTGCTTTTCAGCCTCTAAGGGTGGCTAAGATTTGGGTCAGCTGGCCTGGGGGCCATTCAAGAGCAGAATAGAGCCTCACAGCAATGAAAGCTGGTAGTGCGTGCCAGCATTTGGGCTCATCCTCCTTGAAACTTCTGAAGGTGGGCCCAGAGCAGACCATTTTTCCTTCTGAAGCAGTTGGCTGGCACTGTGTCTTTTGGATAGGACATAACACTCCCTGTCCACTGTGCCCCTGCCAGTCTGCTCCTCTTGAGTATGGCACTAGCTTGGCATCACAGTTTATTGGCCCATGTGGAAAACTAACACCAGCGGGAACCAAGGATGTACCTGTGACTCCACCAGGTATTGTGTGGTGCCTGGTCCAGGGCCCTTATCCATGCTTCTCCAAGTTCTGATCTGTGCATCTGTGGGGATGCCCTTTATGAAGACAGGGTTCGTTCTCTCCTGCAATCTCAAATGTAAAAGACAGACAGCTATGTGACACACTTCAGAAATATCCCCATCAAAAATAAAATTTTAAATGTAGGACTGGAGGAGCAGTCTTTTATCAGCTTAAAATGTGTACATGTATGTATGTGTATGTGAGAGATAAAGAGAAAGAGAGAGACAGAGACAGAGACATAGAGACAGAGGAAGAGAGGCATCTCATTTCCTAGTGTGAACTGAGGGAATAAATAAACCAAGTTGTGTTGAGGAAATGTAAATATCTATGGGGTTGACCACATATCTGGAATTTAGCTTAAATGCATCCAATACATGACTGCCTTCCTGAACCTGACCCAGAGTCAGCTCTATCACAAGAGCCCTCACTGTGGGCTTAGTTCCTGCCCTGGCTTCTGGTGCCAGAGAGGTTTATTAGCCCAAGCCCTGCTGGCTGTCCAGACTGTGCTTCCCTCTCCAAACCTAGTTAACAGAATTTTGGTCCCTGGCTTCCACCTTCCATCTTCTTGCTTCTTGTCCCCCTGTCAGCCTGAGACCTTGTGGAGCTGCTCTGTGAATCAGTTACAAAGTGGGTAGTTTACAGCCACTGGACCAGCCCTCAGGAGGTGGCTGTGAGTTTCTGGGGTACCCAGTTTGGCAGCAAAATGCTGTTTTGAGGGCCTGATATCAGGAAGTTAACTGTGTATGTAAAATTATCAGGTGTTTTGAGCAAACTCTGCTGTCCCCATATACAGGTTGTGGCTGGAATGAACTATTTCCTGAATGTGGAGATTGGCCGAACCAAATGTACCAAGTCTGAGCCCAACTTGGAGAGCTGTCCCTTCTATGAGCAGCCAGACTTGCTGAGGGTACGTGCCTGATGGGGACCAGGGACAGCCAATCAGGGAAAAGGGGTGGAAATGAGCCTATGTCTATGGGGTGCATCATGAGTGCTGGGGCTAGGCATGTGCAGGTATCAGGGTGTGAGTAGGGGAAGGGTGCATGTGTGTGCATGTGACTAATTTGAATTTATACTGGGAACTTTGCTTGAAAAAGTGGAGCTTTGGGGGCTGTTGCAGTGAGACAGAGGAAACAGCTATGGGGTATATGCTGGGGAGAGAGAGACAGGCCTTTAATCCAAGCCTCAGCTGCCTGAAAAGATATTCAAGACCTGAGGGACAGAACCCCTCTGATGCTGCCCTGGTTAGCAAATATTGCTTCCCCATGGGCCTGGCTGGTTCTTGGGGGCCTTGGCTTCACATAAAGTTTGAACTTCTTTTGTCTGCCTACCCCCACACCCTGCTTTCTCTCTCTCTCTCTCTCTCTCTCTCTCTCTCTCTCTCTCTCTCTCTCTCTCTCTCTCTTTCTGTGTGTGCGTGTGTTTTAGTCTTGGTCACAGTCCCTAGGTCCCTCCCTCTGCATCTGTCCTAGTGTGGCCCACTAGAGGTCAGGGAATTTGGGGTCAGTGCCCTGTCCACTAGGGGCTCTGGGACCTTGCACAGGCTGCTCCTAAAAGGGCTGTGGGATATATTGACTATGTAGCAACCTGCAGTTGGGAGCTGGGGGGCAGGACCCCACCTACTGGACTTGGAGCTATTTGCATGGTGACCAAGAAGTAATGTAGAGCCCTGCTTAGTGTTCTGGGGCTTTGTAGGGGAGGAGCTTAATGTCCCACCTCCACCATTCTCCACCTGCTCTCCTGACTTAACCAGGCTGGGCATTTTCATGTTGGACTATTAACCATAACTGTCCCTCTCTTTTCCCTTTCACAGAAAAAGCTCTGCTTCTTCCAGATACACACTATCCCCTGGGTGCAAGAGAAGTCTGTGGTGAAGTCCCACTGCCATGATGCATAGAGGACCTGTGACAGGCCCTTTCACACTGCCATTTTTCTTGTAGAGCTGCTAAGCTTTTGACCCTGCCCAGGTGAAATTCACCTCAGTATGCCAGCACCAGGAGTCAGATAAAGGGTTCTGAGGGAATTTTTGGACAGCTTAGTGACTTTACCTCCTTTCTTTTAATTGTTTTCCAAATGCACCAGATGTAGTGCATGTGTTCTATTCTATCCTAATCAATAAACACTAACATGAACTAATTTTGACTTGTTAATTATCTTGGATATATATATGCCCAGAAAAAAGGTTTGGGTAGTTCCTTTATAAACAGCTCCTGGTCCCAATGGCTCTGAGATCTGAGAGCTGGCAGGTTCATGATGGGGTCATAAGGGGACCCTGCTACCATTTCTTAGGATGATTGAATCAGGGACAGGCTGGGAACCCAGCCCTTCAGCCATGGTGACTCCTGATAATCATACAGGGGAAAGGAGGCTTCTCCTTCTGAAGACTTGGTTGCAGTATTTGAAAAGAATTCAGATGGTGAATGAGAATGGGCAGAAGTAAGAGTTCAAATAGAGCCCATAGCCTAGGGCCACCCCGAGCAGGGATCTGCCAGGAAATAAAGTTCAGCCATGTGTGCTGAGCCTATCACACTCCTGTTGTGATTTTCACTGGTAAAATACCCTAGAGACAAAATGAATATTGATTTATGCCTACCTCTTTTCACAAAAGTCTACAGGCACCTGCAGGAATCAAAGACTAAAAGTTTAGATATGGGTATGTAACTGATTGTGAAAATACCAACTAGAATCAAGGTCAATCAAGGTCATAATCAGGTTGGTCACATTAGAAAGAGTAAAAGCAACTCTACATCACTGTCTCAAGTCTGTGTCCTTAGAGCTGCTTCTGGAAGAAGGAAAAGCAAGGGGAACACACATCCAAGGACAGGTGTAGGTGTGCTGAGCCTCCCGAGTGCTCATGTTCAAGTCATGGGTCAATTGGTGGCCTTATCTCTTTGATGACATTCTCCAACACTCCACCTCTGGTGACCCTCTCTTACAATCTCATTGCTTTCTTCTGCAGTGGACAGAGATGCTGGCAGGGGGTTTCATTAGCCCAAAGGTGATTCTTCTGGTGGCTCTCTGACTGCATTAGAGGCAGAGGCCATAGCAAAAATAGAGACATATGCAAGATGAAACTAATTTCCAAAATCAATGACATTTTTTTCTACCAAAAGCAGTAGGACCCTAGTCATTCACTTATTAAGTCCCTTGGGATTGGGATTGGACCTCTCAGGTCATTAACTTGTATCCTTATGTGATTTAATAAAGACAATACATTAGCAGACTCACCAGTTATGAACACACAACATTCTGTTTGCATGATGACATAGGTGCCATCCTTTGAGGCATTAATAATATCCAAGGCCATTCTACTTTGGAGGAAAACACTTCTCATTAAAGTCATTTTTCACTGTTCAGTAAGGACAGGCTTTGTTGGCTACCATTCAGACTTTGCTGAGTATATATCTTAAGGACTTCTACATGTGCAAGAACATCCTCGTGGCTATGGAGGCAACAAAGACAGCAGACAAATGATCATACCAGTGAAATACAGAATGTGCTCATCTAGCCTTGAGGACAGGGAGATGGTAGCCACTGATTCCATGGGGCAGATTCTACCTTATACCCATGTAATGCTTAGGTGCATTTGCTCAACCACCCAGATGGAAACCATGCCACACAGCCTTTGTGTGCAACTCAGTAAATACCTGGATTTACAACCAATTCCAAACTAGTCACTATCCCTTAATTATGACATAATGACCACATAGTTCCAATTACCTATGTACTAGCCCTAGTTTGTTCTTCTGCAATGTACTGCTTTACAGCATTCTAATCCTTTCCCTCAGGGAGCAATACCCACTATAGCAATCCTGATGTCATTGAGAAAGCCATCTGCCTACATGTCCAATGTGAGATGGATGGTGGGCATAGAAGTGAGTACATTGTAGAAAGACATTTCCATGGGGAACCCATCCCATGACTGTACACCAAAGGACCAATGAAAGTCAAAAGCCATAAAGATAGATTTTAGCTAGACCTTGTACGGGCAGGTCATCTCCTTCCATAAGAATTCCTTGTTGGCCATTGAGAAATTATGGGTAAACCAGTAAAGTCTCTGCTTCATGGAGAATGGCTTTGTTGGGAGCTCCAGAGCTGCTCTTGTCAGGAGGTCTTCCCAGCAGTTTTCCTATGAAGCAGGTGACCTCAGAAGATTCAACACCCATCAGCCTGGCATAGCACTGGGCTCCCAATCTCTTTTTTCTTGATAGGGCCCTCCTTCATGGTCCTTCCCTGGTGGTAGTGTCCAGACACAAGGGTTACTGTGTTGACTCCTACCTGTATAGGTGGTTTTGAGGGAGTCATCATCTTCTCAGGTAGCACTCAATCTTCTTCACAGCTGGACTTCCTCAGTTCCTTAGAATAGAAATCAATGCCTTCATTACACCTTTTAGAGTCTGTCTCTGAGCAGCACAAGGTGACCTTGTGTGCTAGTTATGCACTACTGGGTAACAAACAATGTTAAAACAAATTATATTAAATTAGTCTCCTAAAGTGGAGACTTACACATTCCTAATCTCAAAGGGCTATGGGTCTGGAATCCAACACACCTTAGCTGGTTGGTTCTGGCTCAGGGTCTCTCACAAGGCAGTGATCACTTATTGCTCAGGACTGCAGTCATGTGAAACTGGACTGGGCCTGGAGGGTTTTCCTCTAAGTGCTCTCAGGTGACTGTAGGCAGGAGGCCTCAGTCCCTTACCATGTGTTTCTCTCCATGGCACAGCATAGCAGCTAAATTACTCACCCTCCAGAGAGTTATCTGAGAGACAAAGAGAGCTACCAACATGGGAGCCTCAGTGTCTCTTATCACCTAATTTCAGAAGTCCATGCCATCACGTCTTCCCTTCCAACTCTAGGACAATGTGGGAGGAAACTGCTCAGGGATATAAATACTAAGAAATGTATATTACTGGGGACTGGGATATCTATACCATAGCTTGACCTCTGTGTTGGTTTATAGACATCACTAAGGCATGTAAAATAACTCATGCCATTCTAGTACCCCCATAAGACTGACCCTATCCCATCAGCTTAAATCCACCTATTTGCTATTTGTCCTTTAAATCTGGCCCAGGTAACAATGACACTCCTCAACTATAGTTTCTCTCAACCTAAGGAGAGTTTTGTGCCCACAGACCTGCATCATATCATGGGGTAACTACCATCAACATTTCCATTCAAAATGAGTGAAATGGGAGGGACACAGAAACCACTAGGTAATATATCTGAAATCCAGCTGAAACAATACTGGAAGCTCATTTCTTAGCACTCATTTCTACTCCTGCCTAGGTGTCATACTACATGGCTGCTGATTCTGCCCTTTAGATCCTTGGTCCAACCTCTGAGTCCTTTGCCCTTTTGCCATCAAAAGTAGCATGCATTTGCAGCTGAGTGGTTTTCTCAGCTGACTTCCTGCTGTTGAAATTTTTGGGGACAAACAGACTACTGTGTATGGTACAGTCTTCCAGTCCATGAAGACAGTACTTCACCTGACAGAATTATTTTAAATTTTATGACTCTTATTGGGGTCCTTTTCAAATGTTAGACAAAAGCCACACCAAAAATCTGTTAAAAAGAAGATATTCTCTAATTTAGGCTTCTGTTGACACAGTATCTTCAACTTCTTAGAGGGTTTTTGGTTGATTAAGAGGGTCTGTGAGACACCCACACCACTAAACATTTACTGGGCCTTTTGTGTGACTGAGTAGTACCCTAAGGAGCCAGCTATAGTCTTCCTGAGGTTTTAATAAAGAATTTTACAGTCACCTCCATAGCTTCATACTTGATCATGCTTTCCTGATAGTGTCCCGGGCTTGATCTCTGCTTAGAAGACAGCTTCATTTTAGCATGATTCCCCATCTTTGGATGCTGCAAATCTTCAAAACTAGCACACACCTAATATTTTTGTTTGTTTACTTTTTAAATCCTATACATTATGTCTTTCATTGTGCACGTAATAAACAGCAAGAAAATTTCAGACGACACCTTTAACTCTCTGGCTGGAAATCCCTTCAGTTAAATCATCAGTTCATTAGATACATCTTTGACTTACCACATCAGTGCAGGCGTCAGTGTTGGTCAACTTTCTGCCCCTGCAGGACAAGAATTTCCTCCCATTAGTTTCCAATAGGATTTTATTCTTCTTATTTTCTGCTTTCCCTGGGAGACTCCTCAAAGTCTAAAACTCTAGTACCAGTAAGGCAGGTTAGCCTTCCACTACTGGTCTCTGCAAATTCTGAGAGTGTCCTCTTATTTCCTAGTTCCAGGTACATCCCCACAGTTTAGATTGTCTGTTATAGAGGTATCCCACTTCTATATAACCAAAATCTGGGTCTTTCATCTATTCATATATATATTCAGATGTATGTATATATATTCATATATAAATATATTCATAAATATATCTATCTGTGTATCTATAGATAGATAAATAGATCCCAAACATAGCAGCCTCAAACAACAAATCATTTCATAGTGTCAGGAATCCAGAAATGGTTTAGGAGGGTAGTCCTAGCAAAGGCTTTCTCACAACACTGTAATGGAGTATATTTTAGTAGCATACACGTGGCATTTCACAACTGCATATGCTTTAGTCAGCATTATATATCACAGATTTGGAATATTAGGTTTGCTAATAACTGATGGAGTTCATCAGTAAACGAAGTCTGAAATATTTTTCTTTTGTGGTTGAAATTCACAGCTGTGAAAATATCTGCTTGACTAAATTTATTTATTTTTATTTTTT
>NC_043711.1:59550705-59559047 GCF_006229205.1 Suricata suricatta
TATGAGTGCAAACATATGGTATCTGTCCTTCTCTGCCTGACTTATTTCGCTTAACATGCCACCCTCAAGGTTCATCCACTTTCCTACAAATGGCCATATGTCATTCTTTCTCATTGCCATGTAGTACTTCATTGTGTATATATTGAAATATTTTTGAATATTTAAGTAAAGGTGGAGTGGGGAACAAAAGATGCTTCTCAGAAGGGACTCAATGAATGTCTTCATTTTTCCCAATAGAAAACCAAATTGAGCTGCATAAGGAAAAACATAACAATAAGTTACATAACTATAAATATCCAAAGGAAGTTCATGATGAATAGCTGTCTTCAATATCTTAAATAAAATTTCTTATCATTTGATAATCATAACAGGAGAATGACCTCTTACTGAAGTGTGATATGTCCATTTCCTTCATTATCCATGAAAGCTAATGAGTTTCATTAACCATTCCACTTTGTTTCTGAGGTGTCCCATTGTAAAACTGAAGTCTATGTGTTGGGGTGCCATCTGAAGTAAATAACTTCAGCAAATAAGATGAACATGGAAAATAAATATGCAATAGAAAAAAAGGAATTATAAACCTGATTGTCAGAAATGCCACCATGCTCGTCTCCTACAGCCTGGATTAGGCAGACAGAGATGGGATAAAACTCTCAAGGGCTTAGAAAATTTATTTTGGCCTTACCTGGTAAGATCCCATCCATGTTTCAGGAAGTGAACCAAGAATTTGTTTTGTTTTAACTTGATCTTTCCTCTTCAGCCCTCCTTCACTGCTAATCACTGGGCTATAACCAACTGTTGATTCTGTCTCCCTGAGAGCACAGGAAAGGCAAAACAAAGGAAATGAAAGAGGGGTTCCATGCCGTGGTGAGGGACAAACCACACTGCGGCAGGCAAGTCCTAAGATTTTCATAGTAAGTGGATAATTATGGCCAGACATTACACATATCAGAGGATAATTAGCATGATCTCCTGCAGCCATGCTAAACCAGAATGACTATGATTCCCATTTGTTATATGGGCAAACTGATATTGAACAAGGTGAAATGTTTTGAAAGAGATTATGGCCCATTCTAACTGTAACATCATTTTCTTCTTCTATGCCACAGCAGCCTAACTAGGAAAGAACATAGATGGTGCCATTAAACAAGAGAGTATGGAATCCAAGGATCTCAGTGGAAGAATTAGAGAACATCTAAAGTAGGAGGTTTTATGCTTGTCATGAAGGATGTTGCTAGAACCTTCCTTTGAGTGATGTGGCTATCATGATGAATACTTGGACATTCCAACACCACCATACATTTTGTTCATTTCCCTGTATATTAGCTATACTTCCTACCCTTTATATTCTAGGTAACACTCTAATATGCACAACCTTATCCTCAGCAAGCTCTTACACTGGTGGCCTAAGCAAAACATAATTGTTTTAAAATCTCATCTCTACTTGTTACATTTTCCCCTTACATTTTCAGTTGCTGAAAGTGTAGTAACATGTCTCTTACATCCAATGGCCCCTAAATTAAGGTACCTAAAACAGACTAGGGCCTGTGCTAAAGCACATAGTAGATACTTGAAAAAGGCCCACTTTCATTGGGTGACTTACATATATAATGGACCCAACACAGCTCTCAAAGTGAAGCATCCAGCTTTAAATGCCTAGGAACACACATACTCTGTTTCTTATCTGTTAGGCAAAAGAACATGTTTGCTGACCCAGAATTCTCCACCCTAACAGTATAAGAGATAATCTTCTGGTTAAAACCAGGGCCAACCAACGTTGAAGTAGTTAGAATCTGTGTGGAAATTGAGCTGAATAATAAACAATCCTGACTTCCCTCCTGTACCACACAGTGTAAGGCAGCTACTAGGTCTCATCATTTTTATCCTCCATCCTGTAACACTTTGGTTAGTTAGTTAAAGATTCCCTGGAGAGGACAGAAGTCCTGGGAGGAAAAGGCAGTATGCAAAGAAAGAAAACAGAAAGACCAGAATTCAAAAAAAATTAAATAGATAAAAAATAAAAGACCTCTGTTTCAGCCAATAATTGAAGAATAAGGCAAAAGAAAGACATCTGAAGACAGAGGAACCTCTGGTCCTCAGATCTGAGACTTTCCATGTATAACACTGGTTGGGCAAAGACATAGCCATAGCCCAGCTTCAGGTTTCAGACATCATCTGTAAAAGGCTGTTTCCTGCAGAACACAATGTCCAGCTGCACTGGGACTCTACTTATATGAGTAAGCCAATTGTGAAGGTCGAGACATTGATAAGACCTCCATTATTGTTGCCTAGGGGAAAGGAGACCGATCAGTTCTGAAGCCATGGTACCTTGGTAGAAACACCTTAGCTCTTTTGAGAGCTGTAAAGTGCAGCCTCAAGCTTAGTGTTCTAACCTCTGGAGAGAACAGTGAGATAACTAATTCACACAAAATAAGCACATTAGCTATCACTACAGACCTGCATTCATTAAAAGGATAATAACAGTATTCTATGAATGGCTTTATGATTACAACTTTCACAACTGAGAAGAAATGGACCAATACTGCAAAGCCTACAAACACCAAAACGAAACAGCAATCATAAACAGCCCTATACCACTAAAGAAACTGAGTGCAGGGGTGCCTGGGTGGCTCAGTCAATTAGGCTTCCAACTTTGGTTCAAGTCATGATCTCACAGTTCTTAGGTTCAGGCCCCACATCGAGTTTTGTGCTGACAGTGCAGATCCTGGAGCCTGCTATGAGTTCTGTGTCTCCTTCTCTCTCCCAATCTGCCACTCATGCTCTCCCTCTGTCTCTCAAAAATAATTAAACATTAAAAAAAAGTGAGTTCATAATTTAAAATTCACTTAAACTATCATCAGGTCTAGATTGTCTCCCTGATGAATTACAACAAACATCTAAAGAATAATTAACAGTAATTTTGCACAACATCCCTAAACTGGAAGAAAAAAATGTCTTCCCTTCAACAGGTGAAAGTTTAAGCAAACTGAGGCACTTCAACATGATGAATTCCTACTCAACAATAAAAAAGAAGCAGGGAGAGGAGCCAAGATGGCGGAGAGGGAGGGAGCTCTGTAAACTTCATCTTCCCCATCTATCGAGCTGAGAAGGACATTACTCCCATCTACAAGAGCAGAAGGAGAAAATACGGACGCCAGAAAGAAGACAACCTCAAAGATACCATAGTGAATGAGTGCAAACTGGGGAGATTGGAAAACGGGACAGCTCGAGATGGGCAGGGGAGGTGGGAGCCCCAGCCCAACACGGGGCGAGCACTCGGAGCCCGAGAGACAAAAGGAAGAGACATAGAAACTGAACACGCTCATAGTACTGTCTCTGGGGAAGAGAATAAGAACATTTAACCGTGCTCAAAGAGAGAAACTCTCACTTCATATATAACTGCTGGGCAATGCAAATCCCGAACCCCGGTGGTGCAAAGGAAAGAACAGCTTCCAGCTCTGCGCCATTCAGGTGGGGAGTGGGCGGCCGCTGCAGCAGTGGCAGCAGCCCCTGGGGCGCTCACTTTGACCTCAGCTACAGGAGAGGGAGCACGCACCTCATTTCCACAGGGCATCTCGCCCCAAGCATTAGCCACGTGAATCCCGAATCCCAGGTGCCAACAGGGAAAAAATAGCCCCCACGCCTACACGATTCCAACAGGGAGTTGGCAGCGGTGGAGGCAGGGGCGCGCTCTGCCTGCAGGAGCATGCAGCACATTTCCCACAGCACCCAGCGCCTTGGGCAGCAGCAGCTCAAATCCCAGCCAGCCCCAAAAGAAACTCATCCCTCCCCCAACTCAATCCCAATCCTGACTGGGGCCTGGGAGTCTGCAGCTGTGTCTGTGAGGGCGTGTACTACACTTCCTGCTACGCACCTCACCTCGGGCAGCACACCTCACCTCAGGCAGCAGCAGCCAAAATCCTGGCCTGAGCCAAAAGAAAGTGATCCCTCTCCCTAAGAAGACAGGCACCAAAACAAGTACATCTCATCTGTGGAAGCATAAAAGTGCATGGACTAGGACTTTGAACTGAGGCAGGCCTGGAAAATACAACTTGGCTCAGCTGCGGCACAAGGAGATCAGAAGAATTAGAGTAGCCTACAGTGCCTAGTTCCAGCAGAGCATGGCGTGCCGCCATTTTATTCTCTGCAGCCAACAAGGCAGAGCCTCTGAGAGCAGCCTCCAAGACCCACCACACCAAACCATGCCTGTCCCCAAGGGGGAGGTGCTTCCTCTATTTTTTTCTTTTTTCTTGCTTTTTTTTTTGTACTTACTTTTTATTATTATTACTTTTTCACTTAAATTTTTTCTTAACATTTTACTCCTTATGTTCCTTTCTCCTCTCTCCCTCTTTTTTTTTCTTTCTTGCAATCCAGATATATTCCCCTGCATCTCATCCTTATCTCTCCCCGCAACTGGTCATATACGTTTAGACTGTCCATTGTCCTTTGTTGTCTCTGACCCTCTTTATTATTTTTTTCTTCTCTGCTTCTCATCTCTTTCCTCTCCGTTTTATTTCTTTCCTTTCTCCCTTTTAATTTGTTTGATTGTTTGATTTGTCTGTGGGTTTGTGTGCTTCTGTTCCCTCTGTGTTTGTCTGTCTGTTTTCCTTTTTAGGGCTACACCAAGAAACAACCCAAAGTGTGCATGTTGGCAAATCCCAAATATTGCTACGTAGGGAAATAAAATATTCAAAGGCACAACAAGAGAAACTGAGAGACACCATTAAAAGAATATTTCCTGAAACAACAGGCCCTGGACAGTCAATAAGCCTCCGTTAACAGAGGAATATTAACAGGTTTACAGTGTGCAATGAACTTTTTAAAGCTGACAAGAGACAGAAAACTAGCAAAAATGACAAAACGAAGGAACTCTCCCTGAAGAACCTCCAGGAAGATGTCACAGCCACAGAACTGCTCAAGGCAGATCTAGACAACATACCTGATCAAAAATTTTAAAAACTTGTCATAAAATTAGTTGCTGGGGTTGAGAAAAGCATCAAAGAAGCAACTGAGACAATGACTAGGCACTTTGAAAATTGTCGTGATGAGTTAAAAAAGGCTATAAATGAGGTGAATAACAAAATGGAGGCAGCCACCTCAAGGACTGACGAGGCAGAGAGAAGAATAGGTGAATTAGAAGATATAGTTATAGCAAAAGAGGAAGCTGAAAAAAAGCGAGAGAAATTGATCCAGGAGCAGGAAAGGAGAATTCGAGACCTGAGTGATACAATCAAGTGGAACAACATCTGTCCCATAGGAATTCCTGAAGAAGAAGACAGAGATAAAGGTCCTGAAGGGATACTAGACCAAATTATAAATGAGAATTTCCCAAATCTGGGGGAAAAAAATAGACATTCAAATTCAAGAGGCAAAAAGAACCCCCTTAAGACATAATTTGAATCAACCTTCAGCACGACACATCATAGTGAAACTGGCAAAATATAAAGATAAAGAGAGAATTCTGAAAGCAGCTAGGGAGAAAAGGGCCCTCACATACAAAGGGAAACCTATCAGAGTGGTTACAGACCTATCTAAAGAAACTTGGCAGGCCAGGAAGGAATGGCAGGAAATCTTCAATGTGATGCACAAAAAAAATATGCAACCAAGAAATATTTTGCGAGCAAGCCTGTCATTCACAATAGGAGAGATAAAAGTGTTCCCAAATAAACAAAAATTGAGAGAATTTATGACCACCAAACCATCCCTACAAGAAATCCTAAAGGGACTCAAAGAGGGAAATGTTGCATAGAATACAAGGTGCCAGAGACACCACTATAAACATGAATTCTATGGAGAACACAATGACTCTAAACCCACACTTTTCAATAATAACACTGAATGTAAATGAACTGACTGCTCCAGTCAAACGACACAGGGTAGCAGAATGGGTAAAAAAAAAACAAAATCCATCTATTTGCTGTCTACAAGAGACTCATTTTTGACCTGAAGATACCTTCATGTTGAAAGTAAAGGGATGGAGAAATAGCTATCATGCGATTGGAAGTAAAAGAAAGCCGGAGTAGCCATACTTATATCAGACAAACTGGACTTTAAAGTAAAGGCAGTAACAAAAAACGAATAAGAACATTATATAATAACTACAGGGACTCCATCAGGAAGAGCTAACAATTATAAACATCTGTGTGCCAAATTCGGGAGTACCCAAATACATAAAACAATTAATCACAGACAGAAACAATCTTATTGCTAAGAATGTGCTAAATGCATGGGACTTTAATACTCCACCAACAGCAAAGGATAGATCAACCACACAGACAATCACTAAAGAAACAATGGACCTGAATGACACACTGGAACAGATGGAATTGATAGATATATTTAGAACTCAGCATCCTGAAGTTAGGAAATCCACCTTCTTTTCGAGTGCACATGGCACATTCTCCAAGATAGATCACATACTGGGGCATAAAGTAGCCCTCCATAAGTATAAACGAATAGAGATCATACCATGCACACTCTCAGATCACAATGCTATGAAACTTGTAATTAACCACAGGAAAAAGTCTGGAAAACCCCCAAAAATGTGGAGGTTAAAAACCACCCTACCGAAGAATGATTGGGCTAATCAGGCAATTAGAGAGGAAATTGAAAAATATATGTAAACCAATAAAAACAAAAATACAACAATCCAAAATCTCTGGGATGCAGCAAAAGCATTCCTAAGAGGAAAGTATATTGCAATCTAGGCCAATTTCAACACACTAGAAAAACCTCATATTCAAAATTTAACAGAGCACCTACTGGAACTAGAAGGGAAGCAGCAAGAGCATCCCAAACCCAGTAGAAGAAAAGAATAATAAAGACCAGGGCTGAAATAAACAATATAGAATCCAAAAGAACAGTCAAGCAGATCAATGAAACCAAGAGTTGGTTCTTTGAAAAAATAAACAAAATCGATAAACCTCTCGCCAGGCTCCTCAGAAAGAAAAGAGAGAGCACCCAGATAGACAAAGTCATAAATGAAAAAGGATCTATCACAACTAATCTCTTAGAAATACAAGCAATCATCAGAGATTACTATGAAAAATTATATGCCAACAAACTGGACAACGTAGAAGAAATGGACAAATTCCTAAATGCACAAGCACTACCAAAATTCAAATGGGAAGAGATAGAAAGCATGAATAGACCAATAACCAGTGAAGAAATCAAATCTGTTATCAAAAATCTCCCAACGAATAACAGCCCAGGGCCAGACAGCTTCCCTGGGGAATGCTACTAGACATTTAAAGCAGAGCTAATACCCATTCTTCTCAAACTATTCCAAAAAAATAGAAATAGAAGAAGAACTTCCAAACTCATTCTATGAAGCCAGCATCACCTTGATACCCAAACCAGACAGAAACTCAGCAAAAAAGGAGAACTACAGACCAATATACTTAATGAATACAAATGCAAAAGTACTCAACAAGATACTAGCAAATCGAGTTCAACAGCATATAAAAAGAATTATCCATCATGCTCAAGTGGGATTCATTCCTGGGTTACAGCGTTGGTACAGTATTCACAAATCCTTCAATGTGATCCATCACATTAACAAAAGAAAGGATACAAACCATATGATCCTGTTGATAGATGCAGAAAAAGCACTTGACAAAGTACAGCACCCTTTCTTAATAAAAACCCTTGAGAAAGTCAGAATAGAAGGAACTTACCTAAACATTATAAAGGGCTAATATCATCCTCAATGAGGAAAAACTAAGAGCTTTCCCCCTGGTGTCAGGAACACGACAGGGGTGCCCACTCTCACCACTGTTGTTCAACATAGTGCTGGAAGTGCTAGCATCAGCAATCAGACAACAAAAATAAATAAAAGGCATCAGAATTGGAAAAGAATAAGTCACACTTTCACTTTTTGCAGATGACATGATACTCTACATGGAAAACCCAGCAGACGCCACCAGAAGCCTTCTAGAATGGATCAATGAATTCAGTAAAGTTGCAGGGTACAAAATCAATGTACAGATTTGTTGCATTCTTAAACACCAAAAATAAAGCAGCAGAAAGAGAAATCAAGAAAGTGATTGCATTCACGATTGCACGAAAAACCATCAAATACCTAGGAATAAACCTAACCAAGGATGTAAAAGACCTATATGATGAAAACTATAGAAAACTTATGAAAGAGATTGACGAAAACACCAAGAAATGGAAAAACATTCCCTGTTCATAGATCGGAAGAATAAACATTGTGAAAATGTCATTACTACCCAAAGCAATCTACACATTCAATGCAATCCCCATCAAAATTGCACCAACATTCTTCTCAAAGCTAGAACAAACCATCCTCAAATTCGTATGGAACCACAAAAGACCCCGAA
>NC_043711.1:59559147-59597529 GCF_006229205.1 Suricata suricatta
AGAAAACCAAAACGGGAGGCATCCCAATCCCAGACTTTAGCCTCTACTACAAAGCTGTCTTCATCAAGACTGTATGGTACTGGCACAAAAACAGACACATAGACCAATGGAATAGAATAGAGAACCCAGAACTGGGCCCACTAATATATGGCCAATTTATTTTTGTCAAAGCAGGAAAGAGTATCCAATGGAAGAAAGACTGCCTCTTTAGCAGGTGGTGCTGGGAGAACTGGGCAGCAACATGCAGAAGAATGAAACTAGACCACTTTCTTACACCATCCACAAAAATTAACACAAAATGGCTGAAGGACCTGAATGTGAGACAGGAAGCCATCAAAACCCTCGAGGAGAAAGCAGGAAACAACCTCCTTGACCTCCACTGCAGCAATTTCCTTAATGACACATCCCCAAAGGCAAGAGAAATGAAAGCAATCCTGAACTCTTGGGACCTTATCAAGATAAAAAGCTTCTGCACTGCAAAGGAAACAATCAAGAAAACTAACAGGCAATCGACAGAATGGGAAATGATAGTTGCAAATGGCATATCAGATAAAGGGTTAGTATCCAAAATCTACAAGGAACTCACCAAACTCCACACCCAAAAAACAAATAACCCAGTGAAGAAATGGGCAGAAGACATAAACCAACACTTCTCCAAAGAGGACATCCAGATGGCCTACAGACACATAAAATGATGCTCATCACTCATCATCAGGGAAACACAAATCAAAACCACACTGAGATACTACCTCACGCCAGTCAGAGTGGCTAAAATGAACAAATCAAGAGACTATAGATGCTGGCGAGGGTGTGGAGAGACGGGCACCCTCCTACACTATTGGTGAAAATGTAAACTGGTGTAGCCACTCTGGAAAACAGTGTGGAAGTTCCTCAAAAAACTATCCATAGAACTCCCTTACGACCCAGCAATAGCACTGCCTGGGATTTACCCCAGGGATACAGAAGTGCTGATGCATAGGAGAACATGTACCCCAATGTTCATACCAGCACTATCAACAATAGCCAAAACATGGAAAGAGTGTAAATGTCCATCACCTGATGAGTGGATCAAGAAGATGTGGTATATATATACAGTGGAGTACTACATGGCAATGAGAGAGAATGAAATATGGCCATTTGTAGGAAAGTGAATGGACCTCGAGGGTGTCATGCTATGTGAAATAAGTCAAGTGGAGAAGGACAGATACTATATGTTTGCACTCATATGTCTAACAGGAGAACAGGAGAAACCTAATGGAGGACCAGGGGGAGGGCAAGAGGGAAAGAGAATTGGGGAGAGAGAGGGGTAAAAAACTTGAGAGACTATTGAATACTGAAAACGAACTGAGGGTTGAAGGGGGAGGGGGGAAAAGAGATGGTGGTGATGGAGGAGGGCATTTGTGGGTAAGAACACTGGGTGTTGTATGGAAACTAATTTGACAATAAACTACTTTTAAAAAATGAAACCTTACCCTTTAAAAAAAAGATGCAATTATTTTAAAAAATTTTTAATGTTTATTTAATTTTGAGTTATAGAGAGAGACAAAGCATGAACAGGGAAGGGGCAGAAAGAGAGGGAGACACAGAATCCGAAGCAGGTTCCAGGCTCTGAGCTGTCAGCACAGAGCCTGATGCAGGGCTCGAACCCATGAACTGTGAGATCATGACCTGAGCTCATGTTGGATGTTCCATTGATAGAACATTCTTCAAATGACAAAAATCACAGAATCAGAGAATGAAATAATTATTGCCAGGGGTTAAGAATGAGGTGAAGGACTAAGGGGAGTCAGTGTGCATTCAAAAAGGGAACAAGAGAGATCCTTGGGATCATGAAATATTCTGTAATTTGACCTTATCAGTGTAAGATCCTGAGTGTGATATTGTACTATATGCACAATAGATGCAGGAACATAGACTCTCCATGTTATTTGTTATAGCAACATGTAAATTTAAAATTACCTACCATGCACTGACTCTTTTCTCACTCACACACCATCACAAACTACAAAACCACCAGTTACAAAGTTGTGCATGAACTCCAAAGAAAGGAGTGGCTCATATCCCTAATGATGACTCATGAACATGGTGGTCTAACATGATTAGGAGTCTCATATTTATGAAAAAGTCACTTTCAGGTCTGTTTGTTTCTCTGGGAGATGAGAAAAAACTGCCAAAGTAAAACATATCTCCTTTGAACCAACTAGATGTTGACATTGAAGTCAAGGTATTACTGGATTGGTGCTGAAGATAATGAAGACATCACATTCTTCAACCTTGATACTTATGGAAGCACCAGATTTTAGTCACATCCATCTGGGTTTGAAACTGAAAACTCAAATATCTAAACAGAACAATTTGTTAGGAAGCAAGGATGACTGCATCAAAGCAGTTCCTCCTTCAGGACTATCCAGCTCAGAGCCACCTCACACCCCTGAAACCAGGACCTTATCTAGATATGAGCCACAGTTAAGCCCTTGACATCCTGGTTTGTGCCCAGGCAGTTTGTTCCCCTGTTTTGGTGACCTTCTCAATTAATTAATGAGTATTTAATGTTAGTTAATCTCACTATAGCTCTGGATTTCAAGAACAGCTTTCTGAATCCCTGCATGAAAGTAGAAGGCACTAGAGGGAAGTCAATAGCATTGATATTCACCTGATTAAAACAAAGTAACAATATTACCAATAAGTATAAAAGTTACATTAATCTAGAGGTTAAAATAAATCATGGAATATTACAAATTCTAAAATATTCATAAATGTTGCAAACATCACCATATCCAGGAAAATAATATAGGTTGTAGTACAATCAGTTCACCAAAAGCAAGCTTAGAGTCAACAAAGTGACAATGATTGACGTATACCAATAAGTGAATGAGATCTTACCAAAAGAATGTGGAATACCTCACAGGAGAAGAGACTTATTACATGCTATGGGGATGGGGCTTTGAAGCAGTATTTGAGGGACTCAGAGCAAAGCACAGCTGTGTGTAAAGACATCTGTATTGGGTCTACAGACCCATTACAGTGCACCCAGGTCCTATCACCTTTTCTATGTACAAAAGTTTCTGTAGCAATGTTCTATTATGCCATAGCAGGGAAACCTATATTTCCTTTATGAGGTGCTATGGGGTACTTCCCCATCATGATCCATCTTCTGACCCTGCGTCTTTGGGTCAAAACCCTGTGTCTGGAGGACATTCCTACATTGGGACAGCTAAAGATACATAACTACACACAAGAGTGACATAAACACATAAGCATATTCTAATAACCCTTAGTTAAATGCATCCCCAACTCAACTTGAAACTAGATACCAACAACCTCTGTGACCACCCCAGGAAAGGAAAATGTAATGGGGGAAGTCAGAATGGAAATATGCTATGTTCTTAATTGATAGAAGTGGAAATAGCTCACTTTTTTTTAATTGAAAAAAAAAAAACAAACAAGAACAACAAGAACAACAAATCATGCTGGAGGAAATCTGCTGCTCGGGCTCCTCTCAGCCTCACTGAGGTTTGTGAGGAACCCTGCCCTTCAACACCATTAGCTTCATGTACCATCCTGCTGTGACAATAACAGGAACAGACTCTGTTATTTTGCTGGAGTGGGGCAAGCAGTGGGGATACAAGTGAGGATGTATATCCACCAGCCATAAAAGTGGGAGGAGACCTGGGGAAGAAGTAAGGGCAGGAGAAAACCTTGCAGGAGAGAAGTGCACAGGCATCAGACCAGGTAAGTGGCATTTAGGTGCTTGCAAAAGAAACTATGTGTGTCTCCTGAAACAGAGGTGGGTCACATGCCCACCCACTAAATCAATACTGTTAGGAATGCCATCGTAGATATTATCATCAGACTCAAAATAATACCTGTGGATAAAGACTGCAGCAGCATCATAAAATGATGTTATCACTGGGGACTTGTTAAGTAAATGGAGTTTCACACATATGATAGAACAGTATCCAGCCATTTGGAAGAATTGATATCAATATATGTGTCAAACTGGGAAAAATTGTTAAACATTTTATTGAATCCAAGGAGCATAGAATGTGTTAATATTATGTATCTGAGAGAATGGGCTGGGGTAGAGGTGGTAAACTAGCATTTGTCATTTTCTGGAAGAAAGCAGATAGAATTATCAAAAGTGCATATATTTGAAGACAGGTAAAGTGGTAGGAGAATGGGTAGCACGATTTTCTTTTAAAAAATTTTGCACCTTTTGTTCTTGTTTGAAATTTATAGCAATGCATATGTATCTTTATTTTTTAATATAATTTATTATCAAATTGGCTTACATACAACACCCAGTGCTCATCCAACACATGCCCTCCTCAATGCCTATCACCCATTTTCTCTCCCCCTCTTCCCTTGTCCACCCTCAGTTTGTTCTTTGAACAACAAATCTTGTGGTTTGCCTCCCTCCCTCTCTGTTTGTATTTTTCCCCTTCTCTTCCCCCACTGTCTTCTGTTAAGTTTCTCAAGATATGAATGAAAACATATATCTGTCCTTCTCTGACTTATTCCACTCAGCATAATACTGAACTGAAATGCATATGTATTTTTAATTTAGCCATGATGTTTGGATGATGACATTATATGTTATTATTCATCTTATTCTTTGTATATCTGTATTTTACAAACTAAACAATACTGCAGCTGAATGCTCTGCCTAGCATAGTTGATATGCCTGCATATGTTTGTGTCTTAAATTAACTAGAAATTATCCTGTGGGCTGGTTCTTAACATAAGGTATTTACACCTTACATAATGTGCTCCTTAAATTATGGCATCCACTTAGTGTTCAATACATCTCCTTGTTTTAGTGGCACTGAATGTTTCAGGGCATGTCCTTTCTTGGTTATCCTGTGTGCCCCTGGGGAAAAGGAAGCCTGTTCACAATCCCCACACTGCCCATCTCAGCAAGGAGCACATCACCACTGCTGGCTAAATGGCTGGGATTAGCAGGTAGCCTCTTGTGTGGCTCCACAGTGTTCAATTATATCCTCTTTTATCCTTTATTTTTACTTATGTTGAATGTTAAAAGGAAATTATTGGGGTACCTGGGTGGCTCAGTCAGTTAAGCGTCCAGCTTTGGCTCAGGTCATGGTCTCACAGTTCATGGGTTCGAGCCCCACCTAGGGTTCTGTGCTGATAGCTAGCTCAGAATCTGTGTCTCCCTCCCTCTCTGACCCTCCCCTGCTCGTGCTGTCTCTCTCTGTCTCTCAAAAATAAATAAAGAAACATAAAAAAAATCTTTAAAAAAGAAATTATCTGCTGCCCAGGGCATTTGAAAATAAAGAATATATACCTACAGATGAGGTCTGCATTTAATTTCAGGGCAGGCTCAAAGTGTAACTTCTACATTTCAGTACTGCTACCTAAAAACAGTCAGAGCTTGTTGTCACTGATACCATCAGGAATCTGATTAAAGCTATGGGACATCATCTCTGAACTGGGTGTATGTGTGTATATATTTATGCACACACAGATGCACTCACAAACATTCAAAATTCTCGGAATTCAGTGGTGCTTCTAGGTGTATTATATGGACCCTAATACTAAGAAACTCTGATTTTGAAAACAAGTCAACCATTCCTAATTTCCTTCTTCCTGCCTGCCCCCTAGTGCAAAGGTTGAAAGTACCAGACAATTATTTCTAGCCTTCCTCCCTCCCCACTGGGGACCTTGGATCCAGTTCCAGCCAATGACACCTAGGAAGTCTTCTGGGGCCTTTCTAGGAAAGTGTCCATTCTGGATAAAAAGAGAGAGGCCCCAGGGTCAATCTTTTTCTCTTCCCACCCTCTGTCCCCCACGATCACCTCCTCCTCCTCCTGGCCTGTGGAAGCTACAGTGTGGACAGAATGCCTAGGGCTATAACAACCATGTTTCAGCCATGCATTGTGTCAGGGGCAGAGGACCAAGAAAGATGGAGAAGATGAAAGGAAACAGACTGAACCTTACTGACCACAATGCCACTTCTTACCAGCTCTGTGGCCATGCATTCTGATGAGCTGTTGGTCAATGGTCAGTGTCCTCAGGAGAGAGGTCAGTTTTTCCAGTATTCCTGCTTCTGACAGCCAGAATGTTCCTATGAAATATAAAGACGACACACCCTAGGTTACTGTCCCAATGCCAGGAATGCCACTGAAACTCACTATGTAATTGGGGAGGTAGATCTTACCTGAAGATCAGAGGTTTTGCCTCCACCTCCCTTTCATGTATTTCCTCATGAGTCAAAGGGGCTTGAGGTACCTACCCAGCCTTCTTCAGTGCATGGATTGAAGATTAGGTGAGTGAGAATGTTTCCAAAGCCCAGTGCAGATGGAAGCTTTGGTTATTGTTTTACAGAAAATATAAGAGGGGGAAAAACATCCAGAATGAGTGACTTATGAAAACATGTACCTTCCCAGATGAGGCACTTTCCCTTGAGCAAGTCTCAAGTGAGAAAACATTTGGATCTTCACATCTATCATCCCTAGAAGGGAAATATGTAATGGCCTAGATGACTGTTGCCCTGTCCTCAAAGGATTTACAAACCAAATACACACTGTAGTTAAAAGTGTTGTGAGACATGGTTTAGGTCCTGACTCTGCCACACTGTCAATTAGGGTTCCCTGGAGATGGACTCTGGGGTGGAGATCCATGATCAGGAGGCTGATGACAGAGTATGCTCTGGATGCAGCTACACAAGGATACAGCTCCACAGAGGCCACAGCTAGCCTCACAGAGAGTCTGGAACTCCAAGGAAGCAGAACTTCTGGCTTATTGCATATACAGGCAGAGGAGTTAGATTTTGTTCCTCCCACAGAGACCACTCATTGGAGACAGGCAATGCCAGGAGAGGGACATGATCTTGACAAAGCAGTTTTCTTCAGCTCATATCAATGCCCACAGAAAGATTCAGCTGTGCATAATCAGTAGCCCCACTACCACAGCTGAGAAAATGAAGACTGGCTGGTGAGGAGAGAGGGCAACACACAGGACAGAGCAAGTAAGTATATTTCTCTGAGGCTCAGTTAACTCATTTGTATCATGTTTATTTATTTATTTTTGAGACAGAGACAGAGAGAGAGAAAGAGAGAGCAAGAGAGAGAGAGAGAGAGAGAGAAGCAAGAGAGAGAGCATGAGCAAGTGGGGAGGGGCAGAGGGAATGAGAGAGTGAGAATCCCAAGCTGGCTCTGTGTTGTCTGATGTTAGGCTCAACCCCACAAACCTGAGATCATGACCTAAACCAAAATCAAGAGTCAGATGCGTAACTGACTAAGACACCCAGGTGCCCCAACTCATCTGTATTATGAAGACAGTTATAACTATTGTTTCATTTTATCATTTAAGAAATAAATGGAGGGCACCTGGTTGGCTCAGTCAGTTGAGCATCCAACTTTGGCTCTGATCATGTTCTCACTGTTATTGAGTTTGAGCACCCCATATATGTCTCTGCACTGGCAGTCAGAGGTTGCTTGGGATTCTCTGTCTCTCTTCTTTCTCTGCCCCTTCCTTGTTCATGCTTTCTCTCTCTCAAAATAAATAAAGACTTAAAAAGAAATAAGTGAAAGAATGTTTTTGAAAATATAATTGAATAACAAAAGATATATAATTGCTGTTAATTAAAAATGCTCAAGACAAAAGAAATAAAATTGTCATCACATGGCATTTAACATGACCTCATGTGAAGCAGAATTACTCTGTGAATGCTTGTTAACTGGTTCTATTTGCCTTGTGTGGTTCTAAGTCCTGGGGATAAATCGATACATAAGGCATGGTCTTCTGCAAATGCAAACAAATGTATAACCCAGTTAGCTACAAATGCAGGAAAGGAAACGACAAATATATGATCCTTAACTTAGAAGATTTTCTCATATATCTGGAAAACTCAGAAGAATCAACTTAAAAATTATAAGTATCAATGTAGGTGTTGTGCAACATGTCTGAATCAATAGCAAAAATCTAGACATCAATAAATAGCTTTCCTAGATACTAGGAAAAACCAATTAGAATTTATAAGGAAAAAATTTACTTTTAAAGTCAACAAAATGCCTAACAGTGTCCTTAAAAAATCTTAATTGCACAGAAATTTTCAAAGCAGCACTATTCACAATAAACTAAAAGGTGGGGGCAACCCAGGTGTACACCAGTAGATATACATATATGTATATACATATATGTATGCTGAATATATTATTCAACCTTAAAAAGAATGACGTTATGAGACTTGTTATGATATGGCTGAACCTTAAGGACATTATGCTGAAATAAATTATTCAGCAAATGACTACAGTATGATTCCACTTATATGAGGTTGATAGAGTAGTCCAGCTCATGAGGGGCTTGAGGAGGAGGGTTAAGAGGGGATAGAGGATTAGTGTTTAACGGAAATGTAAATTCAGGATGTGGAAAAAATAGTTCTATATAAGGATGGTAGTGATGGTTGCCCAACAATGTGAATGTAATTAATTCCACTGAACTATTCACTTTAAAATGATTAAAATGGCAAATTTTATGTTATATACATTTTACCATAATAAAATTTTTTAAAAGAAACATGAGTTCTTTATGAAGAATAAGTAAACTTTACTAAGAAGGATAAAATGATCTATTTAACTAGAGTGTCACAATATTTTTATGAGAAGGATAAATATGATAAGGATGTTCACTTGTTTCAAATTGTTCAATTCATAATATATTCAACCATTTTAAAGATGCTAAGAGTCATTTGGAAGAATAAACATAAATAGATAAGAACATTTAGAAAAAACCTGTCACAACTGGTATTATATTATACAATTAAACCATAGCAATGATGCAAAATACACACTAGACACAATCTGGTTCTTGTCCCACATCTTGGCATCATTTCATACCCTCTTCCAAGAAATCTTACCTATTGTGTGACAGGCATGGCTCTGGGAAAGTGAAGATAGACAGCAACAGTTACAAGGTCCTGAACTTTCCTTGTGACAGGGGCCACAGATGGGGCACCTATCCCATTTGTGCTGCAATTTCAGGCTAGGGGATATGATGACAAAGAGAACAAAGGCAAATGTTCCAAACTCAGGACAAGAAATCAGGTTGAGGAGAGTACCTCAGGGTATCTGAGGGTACTCAGGGACCTGCAGAGACTCCATTATGAGAAGTGTCACACTGGAGAAGGAAGAGTGCATGGGTGACAGCAGGGCTATAAGCCACACCAGTGAGGTCATAGGTTGTAGTCCAAAGCAAAATTTAAGCAGAAAAAAACCAAACTACTTAAAAATGTAATTAAGAGACAGCACTGTGAGTTTTGGAGGAATGAAAGGAAGAGGAGCAAGTAATCAGATTGTAGATCATGGCCCCACTCTGAGGTTCAGAGCATTGTTTGGAGTCATGCAGCTGTATATAAAGTTGTCCTGCCCCATGGTCTAAGCCAGCCTACTTGGCCTGCTCTGAGTGAGCTGATCAAGTAGTCCAGTGACAGGTACAAAAAGTAACATGGAACCTGCAGGTGGAGTGGTATAAAGACATGACTTTCATTCCACACCAATGGTTTTGAATATCAGCATGCAACCCTCACTTTGTAGATGCTTTCATTAGAATGCCAATGCTGTGCAATGATTCATAGAAAGGTAATCTACATCCCAAATGTGAGAAATAATGTATGCTATTCCCCCTCTCTGCTTTTGGAGAGTCACCAAACTTTCCCCCAAAGCCAAAATCTCTCAATGATCTTCTACAAGAATGAAATATAGTTGATTTTGTTTATGAAAACATTTCTCAAAAATCCATAATCATAAGACATTTCATTTACATAAAAATTATTGACCAGTATACACTAAATGTAATAAAACAAAAAAGAAAAATTCCTTGGATCATATTCTGGGAATGTGGGGGTGGAAGTAGGCAACAATCAGAGGTCATTTAACAGAGTAGGTATGATGTGATCTTCTACAAGAGATTGTATCATGGATTCCTAATTTTGATTAGTAGCTTGTATTATGGTTTCCCAACCATCCATAGTAGATTATACCTAGTTTCCAAGTTTTCACTCCCCTCTATATTTAGGCATTTGTCATGTGACATTGGAAAGACCCCTACCAGCGATAGGATGCTGAGTTTAGACAACAGTGTAAAAGTACACATGGTGCAAGCAAAGACTTAAAATGTACTCACACGTTCTGCCATCACCACTAGAACATGCCCTGGGTAGCCCACTACTTCATAGAGGCTGAGAAACACAGAGGCACTGGTCTGGACCCAACTAGCTCCTCAGAACCATGCCCAGCACACCCATCATGGGTTAGCCTTGGAACAGTCAGCCACCCTCAGACATGTGAGTCAAAATTAATGACTGACGAAGACAGTTAATGATTGTGGATGAGTTCTTGTGTTATATCTTATGCTATTTGTGTAAGAAAGTAAACCAACTACTGAATTAAAATGAGAGATTACAAATATGCATCTAATCTTGTTCCTTCCTGAATCCCCAGTGACTGAGAACAATGTCCTCCACATAACTTTTTTTTAAGGAAGAAATCCACAAAGATGAGTAGACAAGGGATTTTGGAAACTGGGAAGAAAGTGGATGAAAGTAATCGACTTACTCTGCAGGAAACAAAATCCTGGCCAAAAGTAGGAAAAGGTTAAAGAAAGAACTACACAATTTTACAATATGAAAACTGATCATTGTTCCTGTGGAGAGGAGGGGGAAAAAGTAAAATATACTTGGTTGCAAATTGAATAAGAAGCAATGAATTCACAAATCCCTGCCTCAGACTTAAGAGGTTTATTTTCTGGGGTATGTAAGTCCAAAGGTAGACTGGATTGTACTGACTGCATGCAGATGGATTGAGAACCCCCAGCCCTCTCTACCTCTTATAAACCAGTCCCCCTCTACAGGAAGGAAGATAGAAATTTAATAATCAAGAGGATATCCTAAAGATGCTGAGCTACGGATATTAACACTGGTGGTTCTCCAACAGAACAAAACAGCCAGATCATTCTACAGTGAGCTCCCAAACATCTTTTCACTTCCTCTCCTAAAATGAACACACAACCAACATTACCAGATATCAGTAAAACTATCCCAAAGCACAACCACAGAGAGAAAGGAAAGAAGTTATCCTGGGAAATTAAAAAAGCAATGAAATTATACACCCTATAGTTACAAATACTGGGGGCCCCAAAGGCAAAGGTGTGGAGCAACTGGAATCTCACACATTGTTCATGTGAGTGTAAGACACTGCAAGTTCTTTAGAATTATTTATTATACAAAAAAACACATATCAGCCACCTTGACCTTTGGTGTGGGTACATGAACATTTCTTATACTTTTCTCTATTTGGCAAATTAAGACCAACAAAACCTCTTTTTAAAAATTTTATTTATTTAAATTCAACTTAGTTAACCTACAGTGTAGTATTGATTTCAGGAGTACAACCCAGTGATTCATCACTTACGTATAACACCCAGTGCTCATTCCAACAAGCACCCTCCTTAAAGTCCATCACTCATTTAACTCATCCCTCACCAATCTCCCTTCCAGCAACCCCCAGTTTGTTCTCTGTATTTAAGAGTCTCTTGGGGGAGGGGGAAAAGGGAAGAGGGTGGTGGTCATGGAGGAGGGCACTTGTGGGGAGGAGCACTGGGTGTTAAATGAAAAGCAACTTGACAATAAACTATAAATTTAAAAAATTATATATAAAAACGAATATCTTATGGTTTGCCTTTATCTCTGTTTTTTATCTTATTTTTCCTTCCCTTTCCCTATGTTCATATGTTGTGTTTCTTAAATTCTGCATATAAGTGAGATTATTTGTCTTTCTCTGACTGACTTATTTTGCTTAGCATAATACACTCTAGTTCCATCCACATTGTTGCAAATGGTAAGATTTTATTCTTTTTGATTACTGAATAATATTTCTGTGTGTGTGTGTGTGTGTGTGTGTGTGTGTGTGTGTGTATACCACACCTTCTTTATCTATTCATCAGTCAATGGACATTTGGACTTTTCCATAATTTGTCTGTTGTTCATAGTGCTGCTATAGACCCTAAATAAAACAGGGATAGAAGGAACATGCCTCAACATCATAAGGGCCATATATGAAAGAACCACAGCTAATATCATCCTCAATAGGGGAAAACTGAAATCTTTCCCCCTAAGGTCAGGAACACAACACACAACACAACAGGGTTGTCCACTCTTACCACTGTTGTTCAACATAGTACTGGAAGCCCTAACCTCAGCAGTGAGACAACAACAACAACAACAACAACAACAACAACAACAACAACACAAAAGTCATACAAATTGGCAAAGAAGAAGTCAAAATTTCACTCTTCAGATGACATGATACTCTACATGGAAACCCAAGACTCCACCAAAAAACAGCTAGAACTGATATACGAATTCAGCAAAGTTACAAGATATGTAATCAAAGTACAGAAATTAGTTGCATTTCTATACACTAATAATGAAGCAGCAGGAAAAGAAATCAAGGAATTTATCCCATTTACAACTGCACCAAAAACCATACAATACCTAGGAGTAAACCTGACCAGAGATATAAGATTTCTATAGGCTGAAAACTATAGAAAGTTTATGAAAGAAGTTGAAGAAGGCACAAAGGAATGGAAAAAATCCATGTTCATGGATTGGAAGAACAAATATTGTTAAAATGTCTATACTACCCAAAGCAATCTACACATTCAATGCAATCTTTATCAAAATAACACCAGCATTCTTCACAGAGCTATAACAAACAATCCTAAAATTTGTATGGGAAATAATAAATTAATTAATTAATTAATTAAATTTATATGGAAACACAAAAGGCCTAGAATAACCAAAGTTTCTTTTTCTTGAAAAAGCTGGAGGAATCACAATTTTTAATTCAAGCCATATTATAAAGCTGTTATCATCAACACAGTATGGTACTGGCACAAAAACAGACACATAGAGCAATGGAACAGAATAGAGAACCCAGAAATGAACCCAGAAACATATGGCCAACTAATCTTCAACAAAGCTGATTAGTCTTTTCAGCAAATGAAAACTGGACAGTGACATGTGGAAGAATGAAACTGGACCATATTCTTACACCAATAGGCAAAATACCTAAATGTAAGGCAGGAAACCATCAAACTCCTACAGGAGAATAAAGCAGCAACTTCTTTGACCTCATCCACAGCAACTTCTTACTAGACATGTCTCCAGATGCTAGGAAAACAAAAGCAAAAAATGAACTATTGGGACTTCATCAAGATAAAAAGCTCATCACAGCAAAGAAAACAATAAACAAAACTAAAAGGCAGCTAACAGAATTGGGAGAAGATATTTGCAAATGACATATCAGATAAAGGGTTAGTATCAAAAATCTATAAAGAACTTAATCAAACTCAACACCCAAAAAACAAATAATCCAGTTAAAAATGGGCAGAATACATGAATAAATACTTTTACAAAAAGACATCCAGATGGCTAACAGTCATATGAAAGATGCTCAACATCACTAATCATCAGAGAAATACAAATCAAAAACATAATGAGATGCCCCCTCATACCTCTCAGAATGGCTACAATTAACAACTCAGGAAAACAACACATGTTGGTAAGGATGCAAATAAAGGGGAACCTTCTTAGACTGTTGATGGGAATGCAAACTGGTGCCTCCACTCTGGAAAACAGCATGGAGGATCCTCAAAAACCTAAAAATAGAACTACTCTATGACCCAGCACTACTAGGTATTTATCCAAAGGGTATAAAAATGGTGATTCAATGGGGCACATACATCCCAACATCTTAAAGGAAGCAGAGACTCAGTGTGCTTCATTATTGAGCTATGGTAACAGTGTAAACTTGGTGTAGAAGAGCCTAGTGCTTGAACCAGGGAAGAGGGCCTGACAGATACAAGATACTTGGAGGTCAAATATGCCAACTATGTTTTATAGCTAAGTGTTACAGTTCAATTCTGCACCTGACTGGTGATGATATTATCAAGTGAGATAATAAGCTCATTTTTGGATGTTTTGAACTTGATTTAAGCTTCTGATAGTTGGATGGACATATCCAACAGAGAGCTGGGAATACAGATATGAAGCTTAGGAGGTGTTGGGGCATATTTATATAGTTATACCTAAAATATGCCTACAAAAGAATGAATACTGAAAATAAAAAATACTCTGAGTTGGAGCTGACAAAGCAAACTTTTGGTAAATTCATCTTTGCACACAAAAATTATTTGATGAACGTATTTGAAGCCAATATAAATGTTTAGGTCATAATACAGAAAAAAATACTTTGAAAGTTGGAGAAGCTAATTACTTGCCCAAGCTCAGAGCAGAGTCACCACACATAACAGACTTGGAGCAGATGGGTTCACCCCAAATCCCTTACATGTGTTATGGCCTCCACTCCAAAGTTGTATGTTAATCCCCAAAGTCAGTACTCCAGAATGTGACTATATTTGAATCTGGGGCATTCACAGGGGCAATTTTTATTTTTATATGTAGCTCAGAAGGTCTTTTGTAAAAATCTAGCAAGTATTCCCAGAACATTTCATTCAAATAGAATAAAATATCCATCAAGTGGAAATTCTTTTTATTCCAGAGCTGAATTTATCTAAAAAAATTATATCTCAATATAAATTAACGTTTATAAGGAATATTCTCTACCTAATTAGAGATCTTCTTTTCTTTTTCTATAGTTAACAAAAAAGAAGAAAGTTTTCAAGAAAGGTTTATGAAGATCACACATAGTTGTTTCATTCCTATTCCTTTCATTTTCTTCCTTATTCTTCCTTTCCCTCTCTTTCTCTGCTTTTTTCTTTCTTCTTCTCCTGCTCTTAGCTAAAATTCTCAGGGTGACTGAGTGACTCAGTCTGTTGGGCATCTGAGTTCAGCTCAGGTCATGATTTCATGGCTCGTGAGTTCGAGCCTCGTGCCAGGCTCTGTACTGACAACTCAGAACCTGGAACCTACTTCAGATTCTGTGTCTCCCTCTCCCTCTGCCCTTCCCCACTCACACTCTGTCTCTCTCTTTCAAAAATAAATAAACGTTTAAAAATATTTAAAAGAATAATGAAAGTCTCTGTCCTCAACCTGCCTACATCCTGATTGTCAAAAACAAGAAGGCATAGACTTTATCAGGCAAGTATAGGTCTTACCAATGTACAATCAGGAGAGTTCCTTAGTCTTTCTGAGGCTCATTTTCCATATCTTGAAACTGCTGCCAGTTAGAACAGTCTGGGTTATGCTGTGGTAAAGAACAGCCCAAAACCTCAGTGAGAAAACAGCAAAATAACCCTCAAGTGCTGTGCCTTCCTTGTTCCACTTATGCACTCCATGTTTTGGGGGGGCTCTGCTCCCTGCTGTATTCATTCTGTGGGTGAAGAGGGTGAAGAAAATACCACTGGAAACAACATCAGTCACCAGGGAGTGAGCACAGTTCTCAAAAGTGCTACTGGAAGTGACATATTTCAGTTCCTCGCAAGTAATGTGACTATACCTGACTCAAAGGAAGGGAGAGTATGATGCTATCTCATGCCCATGATAAGAAATAGGAATATTTAGAAGATAGCCCTAGTGGCCACCACAAATGCCCACATAATACACCTGGCAGATGTCTGAATCTGCTACAGGAAGCACAGGCAGCAGCAGAAGGACTCAAAGCCACTTTGTCCCTGCCTATCAATTTCTCTTCCCTGGGCACTTTTGACACAGGCCCCAAAACCGCATGATTGGGGTATGATGCAGTTAGGATATTAAAAATTCTTTAAAGTACATAAGCAAAAACATTTCACCACATATTAGGTGTCATGTATCAACTTGATACAATACACAAATGACACTTATGTTATCCAGTTCAGCCACCAAGTTTACCAAGATGCCACTACAATTGTTTTCCTATGGATGCCACTTGTAACTACCCTGGATGCCAGTATTTTGTTTCTGGTGGGTTTCTTACTTGATTTCTGGTCTACTAAGAAGAGAATGATCTTCACCCCACTGGTGATGTATTTTCACTTTAACTTCACTTTGTTTCTGAGCCTCATGAATGTTGATTACTTTTCCTTCTCTTCGGTTTCCTTGTTATGCATTCTAATTTTTTCTGGGTGATTTTCTAAATTGCATGAAGCAATTTGCTTTTTGTTTCTGCAGTTTCTGTAAAATATTTTCTCTTTTAATTATTCAAGAGTATTCCTCCATAAATTAGTTTCTGAATCAAGAATTGAGAGACTTTTTCAGGCTTGTCATAATATGGGCCTAATTTTGTTATTCCTTGTATAGTTATAAGCATATGTTTTGTGCAAGATACTTGCTTGGACACTGGAGAAATCAAGGGAAAAGAGCCTTTGATCCTCAATAAATGTGCAGTCTTGTAAGGAAGGTGGGGTGCTGGACAAGCAAACAGACCAGAGAAAGAATAGAGCCCTGGAGAGCTCAGGGCAGGGGCTTTAAACCCACCCAGGGTGCTGAGGGAGGAGAGAGCATCATGACACCTGTGGTAGATGCTGACCTCATTCCCTTGCTCCTCCTACCCCAGGGCCTACCTGTTCACCTCCCAACTGCCAGCACCAACATCAGTTTACCTCCACTAGTGGCATAGGTAAGTGCTAGAGGACTAGTGCTCTTGGAAGTATCCCCCGTGCACTGACTGATGCTCACCATCTGTTCTCTACCACCCTCCAGAAGTTCTCAGCAGGACTGAGCCCCAGTTGCCCAAAGCAGCCTCCTGACAATTCAAACTCCCTGTATCAGCTGCCTTCCCTTCCGTTCACATTTCCCAACTATACTAAAGTGTTCCCTGGGACTACCTCCTAGATAAACCACTTGCAATTGTGCTGAGTGGCCCACATTAGATAGCCACCTTCATGGAGGTTTAATAGCTGCTGAATCACAATAGATGAAGAGGAGTTGTGGAGGTAACATAAGGGAAAAAGAATTCCAGACAGTAGGAGAGTCTGGGCCGAGACAAATGAACATAAATCAGTGTCAAGATCTGTGTGGGGGGCAATGACCCTGGAGTTTTAAGAAACCCCATCCACTGAGCTCCAGCTCAAATGTGGCTTAACCATGGATCAGAACATAATCTGTCGGTGTCCAAAGGATGTGAAGACTGCAGACAGCTGGAACATCTAACCTCATGGCAAAGCACAGCTTCTGGATCCAGACTATATGATTTAAAATCTTGGTTTTTCCATTTATAAGCTGTGAATTTTGAGATAGTTTCATAACATCTCTAAGCCTCAATGTCCTCATCTGTAAAATGGGGATAGTAATATTACCTACCAAATAGTTATTGTGAAGCTAAAATGAGTTAGTAATTGCTGTGTTCATTGTAAGCTGATATTATTATTATTACTATCAATAGTTAGTCTTTGTGACTATTTCAGTGATGTCTGACAGGCAGATCACAAGGAGAAATAAAAGATTCAGTTTCTGACTTCTAGGAACTCACAGCTTCATGGGGAACAGAAATATATATCTGCAAGTAACAAGGAGCCCTAAATGAGGATAGTAACAAGGTGAATACAAAGTATTGTAGGAATTGAAAAGAAGGGTTCATTTTGAGCTGAATGGACCAGAGAGGAATTAATAAACAGGGTTCATACAGACCTAAATCTGACAAACAGATATGATTTGGGAAGCAAAGTTTCGGGGAAGAGTGAAAAGGTAGAGGCAAACTCTCCAAAAGGGAAAATCATATGAGCCCAGACAGGTGTGTGTGTGTGTGTGTGTGTGTGTGTGTGTGTGTGTGTGTGCGCACGTGTGTTTTCATGTTCGTCTGCATGTGCAAAACAGCAAGGAGTCCTGTATCCTTAAAGGCCAGGCTACAGGAAGGACAAAACTGAAGGATGCAGGTACAGAGGGCAAGACTCTAGCATTTCATGTACCAAGAGATGCCACTCTCTGAAAATTGCAGAACCAGGAAACCAGAATCTGAAGGACAAGACTAGTAGCCAGAGAAGACATGGCTACAGATGTCCAGATCAGAGCTAGCTGGGGAAGGTCCAGCATATAGGAGCTAAGAAATAAACTAAGTCTTTTTGTCTTTTTTATTTCAAGATAGTTCTTGAGAGCAAAAGAAGATCTTAATTCTTTCATATCTCAATTCACACTAATTCAGAACCTTCTATTTGCCTGTAAGCATGAAAGCAGCATAGTTATGTAATGAATTAAGGTTTATAAAGGGCATAGCACAATGTTTGATGCAGAATAACTGCTGACATCTGGGAGTGGTGGTTATGATGTTAATGGTAATGGTGGTGATGATGGAAATTATGGTGGTAATCATGATGATGGTGGCAGTGATGGTTGACAGTATTAATGATGATGGTGGTGATGGTGGTAATCATGGTGATTATGGCGGTGATGGCAATATTGGTGATGATGGTAATGATGGCAGTAGTAGTGGTAATGATAGTTATGATGGTGGAATGGTAATGGCAATGATGGTGGTAATTGTGGTAATGATGGTGGTGATGGTGATGGTGGTAATGACAGCAATGGTGATAATGGTTATGATAGTGTTGATAGTGGTGATGGTGGTGATGATGTTGGTGATGATGGTGATGATGGTGGTAACGATGATCATGATGATCCTGATGGTGGTGATGATGATAGTGGTAGTGATGCTGGTGATGTTGGCAGTGATGGTGGTAGTGACGGTGATGGTAGTAGTGATGGTGGTGGCAGTCACGGTGATGGAAATGTTGATCATGATGGTGATAACAGTGAAGCTTAGTGGAGAAAAGACCAACCTCCTTGGAGCAAAGAGTAAGCACCAAGTCTGAGCAGGTGACAGTAAAGGGAGTCCTGTGTCTGCAGGTTAATTAGATCAGGACTTTGCTGAAATTCTCCTCAATCATGTCACATTGGATCGGAAACCATATCTATCACAAATAGGTCACACACCCTTGTTAATCTTTAAAACAAAAACAATGTCCCCTAACACTCATGCTTCTGCCTCTCAGAGATGACAATGAACAAGAAAGAGGTCGATGGTTTCAGAAAGGGGGAAAGGGAGTGAGAGTAGAGAGAAGTGGTGGAGACGAGAACGAAAAGAGAAGGCAGAATTCAGACTTGCACACAGGGGTAACCACAGTCATTGTCATCTGCTTTCAGAAGGTCTCAGTCTTCCACAATGGCCATTTCTAGGTCCATTTTTCCCTCCTGGGAGGTCCAGTTCTAGGCATTGCAGCTTAACCATTGTATAATGGGAGGCTGATGCCACCCACTGACAGTGGCTCTGTTCTGTAACACCTGATGTGCACATATAGTCCAGAGCAAGGAACACAGAGCCAAGGAGATGGGGTTCTCCAGAATCTGAGACTGCACTATAAAAGTATTTAGCTTGCAAAACTCCCTTCCTCGAGTTGGATCCTAACTCACCCTAAGGAACACTTTCAGAAAGTGAAGCACAGGCAGGCTCTAAAATGAATCTACAGGAGAAGCAGTGATCATCAGTGGGTGAATATTCCCCTCTGGTGGTTAATGTGGTCAAGTGCAGGATGCAAGTCCAAGCCTAACAGAAATTCTCTGCCAATTCATAAACTTAGCAGGACTTAAAGCCCATAGTGACTAAAGACACTGGAATGTGTCAGGGTAGACATCTTGTTGGCTGTAATTGTGAAGTTATAATGACTTTGAGATTATTTGTTAGAACTCTCATTTTCAATTGCCAGAGCCTAGACAACTCTTGCATCTTCTTGAAAAATAGCAAAGGCTTGGGAAGAAGTGTCAATCTGCCACATTGGGGAGGGATGACAATATGATCCTGGGAAGGGTGTCCCAGAGGTTGAATCATTCATCATCAATGCTTGGGACACTTTCTCAAGTGTTTCCTTTTACCAAGCAATTTGTGGAAGACCAAACACACATCATCATTTTCTCTTCATAACCACCTAAATAGACAAGTAAACACTTCTTGATGAGAAAATAATCCCTGACATACAGTAGGCACAACATAAACTTTGACTGACTGACTGAATGGATTCAATTTCCACCTTTATTTATTAATTTTTTATTTATAGTTCATTGTCAAGTTGGTTTCCATATAACACTCAGTGCTCTTCCCCACAAGTGCCCTCCTCCATGACCATCACTCCCCTTTCCCTTCCACCTTTAAAAAGTGACTTCACTAGAGAGTTCAGACACCCCAGGCAGTACCAGTGACAAGATTAGAGCTGCGGGGTGTGATGAGCCTGCATACAAATTCTAAACTAACACTCTTTCTTGCAGGCCCTTACCATTGTGGGAAGATTCATGCATTCAATAAGTCACTTACTGAGCCCTTTGCTAGGTACTGGGACTGTAGCAGTCAGCAAGGATACAAAGTGCCAGATGTAAGGCACAAAGGTGCTTTCTGGAAGAAACCTGCTCTGTAAATATTCTCCAAAATTGGATTCCCTCAAAAGCACAAAATTTTTTATGTTCATGAGAAAATCTAAAAACAACATCAACAAGAAAGTTCTAAACAGAATGAAAAAGATCTAAAACAGTATTTTGCAAATAGTTGCATGAAGCATGAATGTAGCTTTATGTATTAATAAGTCTTCTTTTTTTTTATAGGTGAAAATAGAAACCACTCAGACTGTGTTCTCTCCCTCTTACTCCTCCAAAGGAGAAGAAAGAACAATCATCAGCGGTGATCAGCAGCTATAAAAACAGCACGAAAAGCCAACTTCACACTCAGGAGAGAACACTGCAACTCTTCCTTGTGGTTTTGGGTACTCTACATGTTCAAAGAAACCTCTCTAGTAGCAAACTATAGAAATGATCCTTGAAAGTATAGTCTTTTAATAAGTCTTCTTAATTAAATTATTAAGAATTACCTGAACAAATACATTGAAAATATTCTGTATAAAAAAGCTTCTTCTCAGAGATAGGAATGCACAGTAGAATACTCTCTGAAACAGAAAGTATCTGCAGTAAAAAAAAATCTGGTTAATTCTCTTCTAACTTTCATAGATGGATTTGATCCTTGTGTCCTTTTTTTATAAAGGGACAGCTAATGCTTTTCAGCCACCTTTAGAAATATGATCCTGTGAAAATAAGTTGTGAAGCACTGACCTAGAATATATTTTATCTTTTGTGAATTCTAGTATTGAGAAAACAAAGAAATATGTTGAGGAAAATGTGATAGGTTAATGGCTATTAGCGAAAGGGCAACAGCTACAGAAAGGAAGTAGGATGAATCTGATTGTGTTGAAATCTCTGTCAATATGAACTCATGTTTTTGAGTAGATAGATAATATGGTGTTTTCATGTGTATATTTCCAAGGCCTAGTGGGGGCCCTAGAACAAGGTTTCCCAACCTCAGCATTATAGAAATTAGGCCTAATAGTTATTTGTTATGGGGCCATGCTGTGTGTTGCAAGATGTTTAGTAGCATACTTGACCCACTAGATGCCTCCTCCAAGCTATGAAATTGTAAATATGTTCAGAAATCACCAAATGCCCCTTGGAAGGTATAACTGCCCCAGGCTGAGAACAAGTGGCCTAGACATGGTGGCATCTTGGTAGCAATGAGCACAATTAGCACCTAGGTATTGGTTTCTAAATACAACTCACCATGAATTCCAATGAAAGAAACTGAAATTTGAACCTAGAGATTCTCTTCTTATCAGAAAGCAAGGATGAGTTCAAAGCATTATAGACCCATGTCAACAGGACAGCGAGCCAGCTTAAAAGGGCTCCCATGGCCAACTCTGAGACAATTTAAACACTGGAATAAATACTGATAAAAGTTTATAATTTGTTGAGTAAAATTAAAAACCTTGAGTCAGTGACAGGTGGTGATGGGTAGATGGTAGATGATAGATATATAGATAATAGAGGAGAAAAAGAAATGGAATAACAATTAATACATGTATAAGAAATGATGAATTTAGAAACACTGCCATTTGATAACTGTGATAATATTTGATTCAGTCAAGATTTATTGTCAAATGCTAAAAATGAAAGCTTGGTTGCAAATACAAGATATAAACATATTTTCAAAGTATCATCCTACTTATTAATTCTTAAGAAGAAATAGTAACTTTACAGAGGAGAGACCTGACAGATATCATCCAAACCTAAAGATCAAAGTTAACCTCTATCAGCAATAGGAAAAACTGATATTGTGAGACTCCTAGTATGATGTATTGAGGACACAGCCTCATCTGTATAATTTTCCTACCAAAAATGCATAGCCTGAATCTAACCTGTTGACAAACTCAGACTGAAGACATTCTACAAAACCATTGGCCTGTACTCTTCAAAAATGAAAAATCATAAAGACAGTAAAGACTGAGCAACTATTGCAGAATAAAGACAAGGAATCAAAGGGGATCATTGATAAAAGGGGCAATTGATAAACTACATGAATATATGATAAACACAACTGATGAACTATATGGAGTCTAGAATAGATAACAGTACATATCCACATTCCTTCAAGATTGAGATTATTGTGCCATTTTTGTGTAGAGGATATCTTTGTCTTTAGGACACACATAGCAGTGTTTAAGGGCATTGTGTCTGCAACTTTACTCAAATGGTTCAGGAAACCGTATAATTGTATGCATATATGTAAAATGAGAAGGATGGAGCAAATTAGCAAAATATAAGCAACTGGAGAATCTGAATGAAGGGTATAAAGGAGTTCTTTGTATTATTCTTGACACTTTTTGTAAGCTTAAAATTATTTAAAATGAAAATTTCCAATAAAAATGGAAATGAAAATTCATGTCCTGCCTTGGCACTAAGAGTCCCAATCTGGTTGGGTCAGATGGCTAAGAGATCATAGAAACACACTTCATAGTTTTCATCAACACAGCATGGGATGTTTGGAGTGAATAGCCAAGTCATGTGTTTATTAAATTTCAAGCCAGCTAATTATTAAGGATATATTTCAGTAGCTTCCACATTTGACTATTTCCTTGGAGCAGGGTAATGGAAACTTGAGGGAGGGAGGGACTGTTGTGGTAGAGGTGGCATAAGGGCAAGGACTGAGAAAGGAAGGGTTCTCTGCTTCTGCCTAACTGCCTCATTGCATTCCATCTTGCACCTTCCTGAGTCAGGGGATGGGTTCATTGCTGCTTCTTGTTCTTGTTCTTCTGTCTATTCCTGGGTTTTCATAAGATACACACCCACCATCAGGATTTGGTGACATTCAACACCCCACACCAGGATTTGGCTATGATTTAGATAACACAGTAGCTATATGTCCCATGAATGGTTTTGGGTGTGGGGGAGGAAGAGGGGTGAATGCTTCATCATGAAGAACCCAGCAATTAATGAATCACAAAGCTTCAGACTAGGAAGGGTTTCCTTACATTACGCCCTCCAATCATTCACTTTTATAGAGTAGGAAACTGAGGTCCTGGGAAGGGAAGCTGTCATCAGTTGGAGAAACACTACTTAGGAGCCATGGCATCCCAGACATCATAGGGTAGTAAAGAGAAGATAAAGAAGAGGCAGTATTGCCAACAGAAGTATAACCAGCCACTGTCATGGTGAAATCCACAGCTCCATGAGAATATGGGAGCAATGACACATGCTCATTTTAAGAAGAATCTTGTTTTCTCCATAATTTGGTAGATGTGATAAGACATGGACAACTATCTCCCTGACAGAAATAGAAATTACATATATATAATGCCCTCTTCCATGTGACTTTGCAGCACTGCCTTCTAGAAAAGGTGGCATAATCCCCTACTCCATTGCCTTTGAGCATGGTCATGTGACTTGCTTGGGATAACAGAAGGTTAGTAGATGTGAAAAGCACATAGAGTTCTAACTGTGCATGTGTGATTTGGATGGTCCTCCTGCTCCATTTTGAGCCTCCACAAGAAGAACACGACCCAAGAGCCAATGCCCCTTTAGCATAAAGACACAAACTGTGCAGACCAGATAAGCTAAACCACAAATTTGAGAGTGTGACAGAGAATGTGTGTTGCTGTAAACCACTGAGTTGTTAAGGATTTTACTATGCAACAAAAACGAATGCATGATTCAGCTGATTTTCCATATTGCATATTTTCCATCTTTTCCCAATAGTTTCCTGCCCCTGTAGCAACTCATATTCTACAATAAGTACTTAAGGTGGTTATTGTAAAGACTGGAAGCAGGAGCTTCAAATGTTTCCTTTTAACAATCCTAGCTAGTGCCCATATCTACTTGGATGCATGGGTAAATTCAGGCAATCCTGATGTGTTGGCCAATCACAGCAAGTATTCCTCACTACCAGGTACCAACCCCAAAGAAAGGAAGCCTCATTGCCACTTTACAGCACATCAGCCAGGGAAAAGAGGAGGAGTCCACGTCCTTCACTCAAACCATGCCCTAAATCTAAAATGAAATGCTAAGACATAGTGAGTTAAAGGGAATGCAAAGAGTCATTGAATGGTTAGACCCTTAGGTATAAAATGCCTCCCATGGGTCAGAGTGGTTAAAATGAATAAATCAAGAGACTAAAGATGCTGGTGAGGATGTGGAGAAACAGACACCCCTCCTACACTGTTGGTGGGAATGTAAACTGTATAGCCACTCTGGAAAACAGTATGGAGGTTCCTTAAAAGTTACAATGGAACTCCCCTATTACCCAGCAATAGTACTGCTGGGGATTTATCCAAGGGATACATAAGTGCTGATGCATAGGGGCACATATACCCCAATGTTCGTAGCAGCACTGTCAACAATAGCCGAATCATGGAAAGAGCCTAAATGTCCATCACCTGAGGAATGGATCAAGAAGATGTGGTGTGTATATATATGTGTATGTATATATATATGTATATATATGTATATATATATGTGTGTGTGTGTATATATATATATATACATATATATACACAATGGAGTATTACATGGCAATGAGAAAGAATGAAATATGGCCATTTGTAGCAAAATGGTTGGACCTAGAGGGAGTCATGCTAAGTGAAATAAGTCAGGCAGAGAAGGAAACATACCATATGTTTTCACTCATAAGTCTAACAGGAGAAACCAACAGGGGACCGTGGGGAGGGAAAGGGGGGGAAAATGTTAGGGAGAGGGAGTAAGGCAAATCATGAGAGACTTTTGAATGCTGAAAACAAACTGAGGGCTGAAGAGGGAGAGGGGAAGGGGATGGGAGGTGATTGTCATGTCCAGGATGGCTTACCCAATTCTGTTTTATTTCCCCTTTCTAATCCAACCCAGAAGGAATGATTTGACCAGACCACATGATGAATAAGTGTGATGAACGCAGCTCTCCTGACTATAGTTCAGTTCCTTCCTCTGTACCTTGATAGCATTATTAAGAAAATTAAATCTTCTCTGTCCACATTTTAGGAGAAACTTAATTTTCCTCAAATAGCAGTCTTTAAAACTGCTAGACTAAAACAAGTAGAATGGTCTGAATTCATTACTCTTCCAATGGGTTCCATGTAAGCATATCACATGTTTATGTATTAATGGCCCCCAATGTATCAGAACTGGGAGCACCCAAAAACCCCTCCCATTCTGACTTCGAGTTTGGGCATGTAACCTGCTTAAGCCAATGAGACATCAGCAAACGTGGTGGTTCTGGAGGCTGAAACCAGGCCTACTCATTGGAGTTTGTGCTCTTAGAAAGTTTCTCATGTGAAGAAATACCATGGATGAAAGACTGAATCAAATAAAATACTCACCTGTGCCTGCTGAGCCTATCCTCTGATCTACTCTCCAACTGAATGCAATCACATGAGTGATCACAGGAGAAATCAGCAGAAGAGACTCCCACACCACTACAGAATTGGGAGAAATAACAGCTTATGTTGTTTTAAGCCACTAAGTTTGGGGTGGTTTCTTGTGTAGTAAAGATAACCGATAAATTCAGAATGTTCTGAACACCTCTCACACGAAACAAAGCACTTCACCCATCTTGGGATCCAGAGAAGGCCAATTTCCTTGATCCATAGGCTGTGTGGTATCTTCTGCAGTCAATAATTTACATGCTAGCTTGGACCTCAACTCTTTTATCCTGAATTCCAGTTTATATTTCATTGCTATCTTATCTGTCTCCTTCTCTTCAGCTTCTATCCTCTTTGCAAAACACTAGTATATTCAGAACCCATGAAGCTGTAACAGATAGAATCCGCCTTTCATGGGTCCCTGGAGAGAGATCCAGGACCAGTGCACAGAGGATTGTGACAAAATGTCCACATACAGTCTGCACTTTCATCCCTAAGGCCCGAACCCAACTGTTCACAGAATGTATCTGAGGTGAGAAGGAACATGATAACAATGTTATATGTCATGCCTTATACTAATTAGAGTTTTAGTTGGAGGCCTTTGAAGGCTTTAAGCCAAGAGTCACAATCCATCTTGATGCATTGGTTTGGAAGGCAAGGGAAAGGAAGCAAGGAGTACACTTTGAATATGATTCAGTCAAGGGACATCCATGGGCTTTCATATAGCTGTGGCAGTAGGAACGGTACCTTTAAAAGATATTTATGAGAATTTTACAAGTCTTCAATTTTTACTGGATGAATAAATATGAAGAATAAAGAGAGAACTGTATGTCCAGATGGTAGGTAGGTAGGTAGATGGATAGATAGATAAGGGAAGGAAAGTGAGAAAACAACAAACAAGGAGGAGACAAAGAGAAGCAGGGGAGAGGGGAAGGAGAAGAAAACAAAATGCCAGACACTGTTCTAAGCATTTTACAAATATTAGCTAATTCAATTCTCCTGACAACCCTGAGACAGCATATTACACTAATGTGCCACTATAGATTGTTGTTTTAAAAATGTATTCACTTCCTTCCCCTCTCCCCTCCATGCTGGAGTGTACTTCTCCACCACTTCAAATGGGCTGGGAAATATGACTTGCTTTATACAATGTAATGTCAGCAGGTGAAATAACAAAAGATTATAAAAGTGTTTCCACATTTTAGCTTGCCCCTTTGTACATCTGCCATCGTCATGAGAGAATTTAGAAAATCTAGGCTTTTGGTCCATGTAGAAGGATGAAAGACATGTGGAGCAGAGCCATCTATAGAGTCCCATTCAAGACCAGTTGACATCCAGCCAGATAGTAGATGTGTAAAAAATAGATGGTAACTGTCCTATTCCAGTGAGATCATCCTGCTGCTTGTTATACAGCATATTGCAGAATAACTCATCAGTGCAGGGTATCATTGTCATCCCTGTTTTACAGATGAGAAAATGGAGGCACTGAGAGATTAACTCATCTGGTGGTGACTGCTATGTCCTTGGTCAGAATAGCTGTGGAGAATAGTGGTGCCATTAACTGAGATGGAGATACTGGTTGAAGGGCAGGGCTGTGTGGTAAATGATGGACTTAAAGTTGGACATGGATGGTGCCTGCAAGACAAACAGTGATTGTGTCAGCAGGCAGTGGAATGTGCAGCTGTCTTGTCTGGACCCCTGAGCATGGTTGAGGCAACCTGAAGGGGAAAGGGTGCTGAGCAAGAGGAGCTGAGGGTCTATGCCTTCTGCTTGTCAGCCATCCTGGTCCAAGGAAGCTCAGTCTGGAGTCCCCCATGCACCACAGGAGAAAGAATGAAGGACAAGGCCTGATTGATTTATAATTTTCTCCATTGTGAGAAAGAATCACTTGATTGGGAACCCTCAAGTGGCCCCTCCAGTGTACCACTAGGTTTCACTTTCCCAGTGGAGCCCAGAGTTGCAACATACATTTTCCACATTCATTCTCAGTATTGATTTTCCTAATATCATGGAATAAATGATAAACACGAGCTGGGACATAACTCTTAGTTCCATTTGCTTTCAGTTGAACCTGGTAATTTAAATGTGCATTACCACCTTGTTTTTGCAGTGATTCATTTTCATCTGCCCCATGTGAGGAACTGCAGCCTGCCTCATCAGCCATCCCAGCTTATTCATGGTGGTTTTGATCAGGTCTAGAAGCAGAGCCTGGGATGGGATGCTTGCACAAATGCTTTCATGAAGGAGTATTCCCCAGGAGAAACTAGTGTGGGGGTGAGGAGGAAAGCTGGAAAGAGGAGCCAAGAAGAAATGGGTTTCAGGTGAGCTCCAGCCTCCGGGTGACTTCCAGGGTCTCTAGAGGGAGTGACACCACAGAAGTTGCCCCCCTTGGAGGAAAGAGTTTCCATACCCCAGACAGTCACTGACTAAGTGCCTCTAGTGAGTCAGTGAGCACCCCTACCAGGCATGTCTGAGTGAAGCAGTACCCCTCAGCCAAGGAGCACCCCTCCAGAGAGGTACAGGTGTGAATTTCTAGCAGCCAGCATTGCAGGAGCTGGAGACAGGTGCACCAGCCCCGTGTGGAACCTGGGTGGGACACCAGCATCATCTGCTACAGCAGGAATCCTCTGCTTGATGCAGGAAGAGGGCTGGCTATAGCATTACAGCCATGGCTATGGAGGCCTGCTGACCTCCATGTTACACGCACTCCCAGGCAAGGCCTGGAAGGAGTTAGGGTGGCCAGGAGGGTGAATAGCTTCATAAAGAAAATGTAAATAACAACCTCAAACAGAAGGAAGGCCACAGTAACACACATCCACTCATCCTGCAGATGCATGGAGAATACAGTCCACAAACCCACATGGGGTTCTCCTTGTGGCCTTCTCCTTGAGTTTAGACATGGGACTCACCATAAAATGCTTTGTTCCCTGAACACCATGCTTCACACTCATTTCAGAAGAAGAATCATTTCCCTCAGTGCTGAAGTAGGACAGTTTTGACAGTTTCTTGTCTGTAATCTCTCTAGCCATCAACACAGCACACACGGGGACTCTGCCACTAACATAACCCAACTCCATCTCCCACCCTGCCCCAGGAAACCACAGCTGCCTGAGGCTGAGCTACCTCTTCCCTTTTCTGCAGATGACCTGGGCATTTAGGAGAGAATAAAAGGAAAAGGAAGGTGAGTTCAAAGAAATGAAACAGAAAAAGAGTTTACTTTTTGCCACAGGATTTCAAGGACCAAATTCAGTAACGGAGCTGTTGATGAGAAATGTTTAAAGTCCCCAGTTCAAACCACATTATAAGTAAGCCAGGTCACACATAGAAATTTAAATGAAATTGCACATCTTCTTGATCAGTACTACATGGCAATGAGAAAGAATGAAATCTGGCCATTTGTAGCAAAGTGGATGGGCCTCAAGGGTGTCATGCTAAGTGAAATAAGTGAGGCGGAGAAGGACAGATTCCATATGTTTTCACTCATAGGTCTAACAGGAGAAACCTAATAGAGGACCATAGGGAGGGGAAGAAGGAAAGAGAGTTGGGGAGAGAGAAGGATGCAAATCATGAGAGACTATTGAATACTGAAAAGGAACTGAGGGCTGAAGGGGGAGCGGGGGAGGGGATGATGGCCATGGAGGGGGGCACTTTTGGGGAAGAGTACTGGGTGTTATATGGAAACCTATTTGACAATAAACTATTAAAAAAAGAAAATAAATGAAATTGCAAACAAGAAACATGCACACCCTTGGCTTCACCTACACTTTTTCCTCTAGATTCAGTTTCACTGTTAGATTTTTTCCCTTCAATGATACTTTGTGGGGATAAAGAAAGAGGGTGGCCAACATCAGGCATGTCCTGACTCACCTACTCACTGTTTTCATGTCTGAGACACCCCCATGTCCCAGCAAAATTCAAAGGCCTGAGTTTTTCGACCTTCCACCTCTGTTTTGGCCCCTGTGCTGTGTTCCTAATTCACCTCACCGAGGCGCTGAGGCATACCTGAGGTCAGATTAGATGACAGGAATGAGATAATTCAGGGTTTGGGTTAGGTCGCAGAGGCAGCAGCCTCAGAGATCTGAAATTACAGAGATTTCATGAAGCTCCTATCCACCCAGATAGGGACAAATCTCAAAATGTCTATCATTTTGCTTAGCCCCTACATCATTCAGTTTCTTTCAGACAAACCAAACTTATATGGGACATCTGGAGTGATGTCAACAGATAGTGCCAAGATGGCCCAAGCCTCAGATTCATGTTTCCATGCAGCACCCATGGGAAGCCAGATGCCCAGGAGGCTAAATGGACAGGATGGAGGCACAACCCATCCGAGAATGCCCAGCCATGCCAGACTAGTAGGAGAAAAATGTGCACGTGTGTGTGTGTGTGTGTGTGTGTGTGTGTGTGTGTGTGACTTCATGTAACTTTTACTCAGTGCCCAATCAGCATTTTCTAAACCACTCATTAAACCAGGGGTTTAGAAAGTTTCATAAATTCCTTCAATTACCTAATCAGGCATGGAGGAATTTGGTGTTGGATTCTGGCATTTAAAGATGTTAACTTCTTAATTTTTATTTCACACAAGTAAGTTCTAGTTAATGGTGGTTAGCTGTTCACCTTCATCATTACAGGAGTAACATGGCATTTGTGATTGCATAGTTTTGATCCAAGGTGGCTTTCTCTTGGATTTCTGCCTAAAACATTAGAGAGAATGCATTTCTCCTTGCCGTTGGAAGCACTGTAGAGTAAGCAAGGAGCGGGCAAGCCCTAGAAGGTCTTCCCATTTGGCCTCAGTTGCTAGTATAATTGAGGCAACACTTGTACCCAGGTGAGGAAATGGAGATGGAAAACGTGCAGTAAATGTCAATGTAATTTCCTCTCCCCTTACATCTGCTAGCCCTAAGATCCTGGGGCATTTGCATGGCATCAATTTGAGAATGTCAGTGAGTAGTGAAGTTTCATTGAGGGTGATGGCTGACGACACACCAGAAAACATTATGATAATTTGATTTAATGTCACTGTTCCTGACACTGGCAATGGAATCCTGAGGAATGCCCAATAGCTCACCTGGGGAGATGTGTCCCCTTCGGAGAGTTAAGAAGTAGTCCAGTGGAGAGCAATGTCACTGTCACTGATGGTGCTGGTCTAGTCACTGCCATTGTTCTTAGATTTAGTGCATCTGGATCTCAAGCAGATGGAGCAATGCCCTGCTGGAAGCATGTCCTTCAGCAAATTGGCACTTGATAGTTGGACAAGATACTTATTAAATTATTTAATAGACACAAATCTTGCTGTAGAATTACAACCAAATGGCATGTAGTTGTGTTCCAATTATAGCTCACAATGGCTATCCTGTCATTTTACTGAAAATTATCAGAAATCCCAAAAGTTCCTGAATACATAGTTAATCATACAAAAAGTAAGGAAACTAATCAGTGTTCTCTTTTATACCTATAGTGGGATTTTCCAATGCAGAAGAGCACAGGGCCCTAAAAGTAACTGAAACCAAGTCCAAATGACTTCTTAAGAGAAGAGATTCATTTGAAAGGGAATGAAATGGTTCAGGCACTTAGAGGAAGCCTGGATAGCCTGACGCAGGACATGAGAGCAGACAGAGGGCATCAGGCAACCAGTATACAGCCAAGGTCATACCTCAAGAAGCACCTGGTTAAGGCTGCAGCTCCTGCCACCCTTAGGACGTGGACATACCATTAGCACATGTGATGCATGCCCAACAACACTACATAACAGTTACGGATGCTGTATCACCCTCTGCCTTTTAAACCATTCTGTCCTCTTGTCTGCCTGTTCCCAACTTAATATCCAAAATCAAAATGTCTGATTGGCCTATCCAAAGGCAGGCATCTGGGTCCTGCCTTCCAGGAGACAGGAAGAGGTGTCTGGCTTGCCCAGCTTGCATAGCACGGGATAGAGCCCTGACTTCCTACAGAGCACACATCAAGAGGAACCTCAAAGCAGAGGTGGGTTTGGATGTCAGAGAGCCCAAAAAGGTAAGCACTAAGGCTTCAAATAGGCTGTATAGAAATATAATAAAAGTTTAGAGTTAGCTAAGGATCTAAATAAATTTTTTGTCTATTTTCCCTCAATGCATTTCTGAAAGATAGCTAAGCTGCTAGATTTAAAGTAACTGGAGGCTTCAGAGTCAATAATAATGACTAATTGAAAGTCATTGCTTTTATGATATTATATAAAATGTATGCATTAATTTTGTATTGCATGGTGATTTAATGATTTCATTTGTGCTCATTAAGGGCACTAGTGCAATACTAATACTGCTCCTTTGATGCTCTGGAACTCAACTCGAGCCATATGGACCTACTCACATGTACCTCTAAGTGACATGTTAGCCAAACAAAGACAGTAGCAAATCATCTAACAAGAAGCATAGCCAACCTCCCAGATTGAAGCCAAGGATCAACTCAACATCACTAATATTGTGCTTGCTTCTCAAGCCCTGGTTCTTCAGGATGCCATGTCCACAGTCTGGCACATCAGCCTCACTTGGGAATGTGTCAGAAATGCAGGTTCTTAGTCCAGTCCAGAGCTACCAAATCAGAACCTGCATTTTAACAAGCTCTACATATACTTCATGTGCACATTTAAGCTTGAGAAGCCCAGTCTGCAGCACCCAGTCCTCAGACAGGAATAGACCAAGAGAACCTACTGTCCTGTCTGGGGTGATGCTCACCAGCTCCATCCACCTTGTCACCAAGGTTTCATCTCTAGATATTAGCAGGATGGACCCAGTTATGAGGTTGCTTTTTCACTGGGGTCGCTGTCTTAGTCTCACATCCCTGTACTGTTGGCAGTCTCCTGTCATCTGCTATTTTGTGATGACATCCTGTCATCTGTCATCATGTGATGTTCAAGCCAATTCTCCCTAGTGAGATTGTATCAAAGGACTCCACACAGGGATTCCTTTGCATCAAACCATTTCCCCTCCTCTTTTGGATCCCTCTCCAAGGAGGCATACACAGGAAAGGATGGCCCAAAGATAAGGGAAGTTCCAGCCCTGTTTCTGAACAGATTCCAGAATTCCCCAGGGCAGGTTTTTCTGGTAAATTGCAGACCCCACACTGCTTCCCTCCCCTTCCATTTGGACTGCAGGTCCATGAGGTAAACACAGTGAGAGTGGCCAGCCCACCCTCAGGGCAGTCCTCAGGCTATGCTCAAGACTGGGGAGTGGGAAGTGAAAGAGGAAAGAAGAAGTGTTAGACTTCCTTCTAGTGGTGGGCCTGGAACATTCCAGTCCCTCATGGAGGAAGTGAAAGCAGAAGTGCCTGGTGCAGGAAGTCCTGGAGCTGAGGAAATCCCCATTCTTCAATAAAAACCCTACTCACAAGGTGACAACCCTGGATCCTCTACGGGGGGACAGTGAGGGCTGTCTGTTGAAAATGTGTTCTTAAGGAACATGTGTGTAATATGAAACAGAGGATGAACTAAACCTGTGTCTGGACACCATTTTACTGAAGGGCTGTGTGTTTAGTAGATTCCACACTGATTCTTAGACCAAGAGCCATATTCCAGTTTCTGCAATGCAGGGAAGGCCTTTTCCTACAGGTTCCAGACACTGCTCCTTGCCTATGCAGTAGACTCAAGTAGCAATGGCAGCAAGCCTGAGGGTTCTGCACTCAGTTTTAAATATAAGAGAGTTGGCTGACAATAAAATCCTTTATTCAACCCTCTTCAGTTCTCAAGAGGAGAAATTTAAATTCTTTAAGGGACAAAGCTTGTATTTATCCAGGCCAGTTAATGAGGAATGTCTGATTAAATGTTGAGAATTCAGACTGCTTAAAGAATTCAGCTTTAGAATCCCCAAAGGATTCCACAGTTAAGCCAAGAATGAGCTTTTTTTCCATCAATTATCTGTGTTGTCTTAAGAAACCTTCAGGTCAGGATCACTATGCCTACTAATAATCATATCACTAAAAAATGTATTATTGACCCTCATTTTGTTTTCTTGAAGAATCAATACCAAAACCATGAATTTTGTTTATTTATTTATTTTGAGAGAGAGAGAGTGCACAGGGAAGGGGCAGAGAGAGAGAATCTCAAGCAGGCCCTGCACATGATGTGGGGTTAGTCATGAACTGTGAGATCATGACCTGAGCCAAAATCAAGAGTTGGACTCTCAACTGGCTGAGCCACCCAGGTGCCCCAATGTTTTATAATTGATTTAGCCACTCTACATTAAGATCTTTGAGACTGGAATCCCTGAATACTACTGAGAAACAAGTGCAAGTTGAAGGTAATATAAACAATTACAAGACTACATGGGTGCTTACAGATAATGATAAACCCAATGATTTTCATGCTATCTGTGCCATGGCTAGCGGAGCAAACACTGATGCCCCTTTTAGCTCCTGCCTTGGCTGGGTGTGCTCAAGGGGTCCCCCGCTTCACACTCATCTCCCTTTTCTGTTCTCTGTTGCGCCTCATCCACCACTTTCTAGACCCTACTATAGTCTCCACACCCAGATTACCTTCTACTTTCACAGAAAAGAATCAGGCTGGGTCTGCATCCCCTGACTGAATTCAACATCTACAAACAAGGGTAATGCCTCCAGGGATGTCAGAAATTAAATAAGGAAGCACATATAAAAGAACCTAGTACAAAGTTTGGTAGGCAATATGTTATCTTAGAAACATTCATTTCCCTGTCTTGTCCTCTATTCCTGCATCCTGCCCTTTGTTCCCACCCTTGACCCATCAGGTCATCCCCACTTCCTTTCCCTGCACCATCACCCTCTTTTCACAGCCTCAGAGTGAGGGGTATTAAATAACAAAAATTCAGCTGAGCAATTTTAAAGGTCTGATTGGCTTGGGGCACCTAGCTGACTCAGTTGGTTAAGTGTCCGACTTCAGGTCAGGTCTTGATCTCAGGATTCATGGGTTCAAGCCCCGTGTCAGGCTCTGAGCCTGCTTCAGATTCCGTGTCTCCTCTCTCTCTTGGCCCCTACCCACTTGCACTCTGTCTCTCTTTCTCAAAAATAAATAAACATTTAATAAAATTTTTTTAAGTTCTAATTGACTTTATTAGTCAATTCCTGACTCAGGCAGCATCCCATCTAGCAAACAGAGGGAGCACACAGGGTTACAGGTAAAGAGAGGCTTTGAAAGGTAGAGAAAAAAAAGGAAAAAAAGAAATTATTAGCAAAGAATCTATTGTTTTAGGAAAGGTTATGTCCCTAATGGGAACTGAAGGATCTATCCATAAATTTCCTAATGCTGACCAGGAAACTCCCCTATGGACTGGTTGAAGGCTGTATCTTGGAGTATGGGGTGAAACTGCAGTTAGGTTTGATATTAAGTCTTGGTTTGTTGACATGGACCCTTACTCAATCAAAGTGACATGTTGGGCCTTTGGGTTTTTATTTTGTTTTATTTTTGTCTGTTTGTTTAACAATCCCTCCCTTTGATCAGACTCTCAGCTTAACTGAGAGATGTGATCAACATTTAAGGCATTAACCCCACTCCCAGTTACCATCCTGTGGTCCTGGCAGCTTCTGTTGCTCTTTGGTGTGGCCTCAAGACATTTTTGCTTTTCTCTGTGACATTTACAGGTTATTACTGGGTAATTTTTTTGTCCCTTCTTTCATATTCCAGTCTTAGATAATTTGCTTGATGGTTAGAGGCTGCAAACACATACCTTTGAAGGTTTTAAGAGCATAAAACACACCATGGGGGTTATTATGATTACTATAAGCAGGCTAATTCCCAATGTTAGGACTCCACTTAAGGGCCATGCACTATTTACAAGACCCAAACCAATCAAAATCAAATAAGTCAAAGGATCCTATGGAAAGAGTCATTCTTTTAAGCCAAGTGACTTGCTCAGTGATATTATGTAACAGTTTTAACTTCACCAGTGGTGTTAATCTAGATATATAAGGTGGTGTTGGCTATACCAGACAACTGGTTCTTTAGCTAAAAGATAACCAACAGTCATTCTATTATCAAAAACAACTTCAGCCAACAGTCTAAGGATTTTTTATTGGGAAGCTATTGCTTTTAGCAGTGGGTTTTGCAATGTTTAAGAATTAAGGAAAAGTTTCTGAATATAGCCTCATTTACATTATCCCTAACCAGGAAAGTAGGGACCTGCCAAAAGGAATGAATCCTGAAACATGAAACACTTCCTGGTGGATCCTTTCTAAGTCAATCATGTAAATTTAGGGGAGTTGGCCAAGGAGATGTCTTATTTTGCTTGTGAAAGTTGAAAGCCACATTTAGATTTTCTCTTAGCCTAAAATAAAAGTTTGTCCTAAATTCCAGAGGTTATTCCACTTAGCAACGACCTGAGAGGTACAAATGAGGCCATTATCTTTCCAAGCCAATAAAGAATAAAGAAACAGAAAAGAAGGATAAAAGGCTTAATGTTTAGTTAAAGTATGAAGTTTGATCCATCATCTTGGGTGAAAGCCATCTACCTTAATGTCAGCTGCTTCTTTTCCTCATCAATTTGATATGGAAACCTCCAGATCTATATAGGATCAGCTATCAGATCCTCAGCTATGTGATGTGTACTCAAGGCTCAGAGCTTCCTAATTTTGCAGCCATGTTAGTCATCGTCAAGCCCCCTTGGTAAGATCCTTCCAATGGAGGATCAAGGGTTGTCTTCCTTTGTTAAAGTTTCCAGAATACCTTATCAGCAGACTCTAAACTATGACCAAAAGGATCCTTTGCATTGGGATCTAGGAAGGCTTCTTTAACCTGTTGATGACAAGTTTGAGCATAAACCTCAAAGACTTACAGTAGCTGGCCATACTAGCATGAAACAAAGATCAACTGAAGATTGTACATTGATAGAATTCCAAGAAGTCTGCAAGATTTTCATTAAGGGCCTGAAGTGGGTACCCCAACACCAGAAATTATAGAACACATTTTTAAAAACATTTTTTCCACTGTGGTGGAATCTGGGAAAGACTTTAATATACCTAGAAAACATGCAAGCAATAACAAGAACATGTAGATAACTATACTAGCTAGCAGTGAATGAAGTCCAGCAGCAGGCATTCAAAGGAAGGATATCTAAGGCCTCTGGAGACAAAAATAGCTTTTCTAGGATTATGGACCTGATGAGTCAGACATTGCTAGTGAACTGCTGTTGCAACATTATAGAAGTCTCTGCATCAATGTTTACTTATAATTTGAGTCATAGTAAATGCCCAATGGTGGTGAAGGAATGCAGCTGAGAAAAAACAAGCAGCCATCTTGGTTTTCTCATCCCCCTGACTTTTAATTAACTGCCATGGTTTGACCACCCTACTTTCCCTGAACCAGGAGCAGATTGTTGCTTTGTTGCATGGACATCAGGATGACAAGTCTGGCAATAAGGAGCCATTTTCTGCAGAAGCTAAATGGACTTTATCTCCATGTGCCACAATCTTACAAAGACAACATAAAGAAAACTTAGTATCACTTCTCATTTGACAATGCTTTCCATGCAATTGAGCATGTCAAATAAGCTTAATTTGTTAAGCAAAGCTTTTGGAATGTTCCAGGTCAAAAAGATTTAAAGCAGACCAAAGTTTTAAAACAAAAACAAAAACACTTTGTCATTTTAACTGAGAAAAAGAACAAATTCTAATTCTGCACCCGCTTACTTTTGATATTAACATTTTTTCAACTTTAGTCAGTCCTGACCACAAATTGATTTTCTTCTCAGAAGACTCTTTTTCTGGAAACTTTCTACAACTTTTTTTTTAAACATTCAGGTTTTTGCCCTGAGTTTTCCCTCTTTAAAGAACCAGCCTCGTCTTAGAACAAAATTACTTTTTTTTCTCAACAAAAATGTATTTCTATTTTTGGTATTTTTTTTTTACCCAAAACACACATCTTACTTTCCTTGCATAGACAATTATTTACCTTATTAGTATTTTTAACTGTTAGCTTAATTTCTAGTATTTTAACTTAATTTCTAGTGAAAGCTAAGAAGTAAGCAATTGTGAACTGTGTGTTACACCAGCATACTTGAGAATGGCAAACTGATGAATTAATTTCTTAATTTTTAAAAACATACTTTTTCATAATATAATCTTTTAATAGGGGACAAAAAATGTTTACTAACAGATCCAAATTTATCCTCCATTTTTCTGTAATAAGACAAAAGTAGATAAACCTTTTTTTCAGAATTAATGTTTGACTATTCTATCTTATTTGCAAATGATCTAGATATTTAATGAGTTTAATTTATCATGAAACCTAACTCAGCAGAGAGGCACCTGGCAGACTGAGCCACGGGAGCACGTAACTGTTGACCTCCAGGCCAGGAGTTCAAGTCCCTTGTTGGGGCTAGAGTTTATGTTAAAAAAATAATAAAATATAAATAAACCTAACTCAGCAAAAAGTCAAGGTTTAGGTTAGAAAAAAGATTTAGGAGACTATTTAAAAGTTTACTTAATTTTCTTAAATGTTAATGGTGCCTATTTAATTTACTTATTTTTAACAATTATGTTTAGATTACTCAAAAAACTTCATGAGATATTAAAGTCAGACATTCTCCCAAGCTGGTTTTTTAAAAATATTTTGTAACAAAGATGACAGCAACATATGTGACTTTCAATAAAGCCAGGCAAAATAAAGTTTTTAATGCTGATAACTCTAAAGACATACCTATTTTTGGTGTATAGGAATGCAACTGATTTCTGTACACCGATTTTGTACCCTGCGACTTTACTGAATTCATTGAT
>NC_043711.1:59597629-59606733 GCF_006229205.1 Suricata suricatta
AACTTGAGAGACTATTGAATGCTGAAAATGAACTGAGAGTTGAATGGGAAGGGGGAGGGGGGAAAAGAGGTGGTGGTGATGGTGGAGGGCACTTAAGGGGAAGAGCACTGGGTGTTATATGGGAAACAATTTGACAATAAAATATTATGGAAAAAAAGACATACCTATTTTAATTAAATCAATAACTAAATATTTTTCTATATCATGTGAACTTGGAAAAATAACTTGGATTACTTTCTATTTTTTTAACATTTTAGAACACCCAGTACTTACAAGTGGTTGCCTTTAAACTAACTAAATAGGACTCTTTGACAAATTAATTTTAGCAATTCCATGAGAGCTGGAAAAATATCTTACATTTACAACACTTATATGTGGACACACACCAGGACAGATGGAAAGACCCTATAGTTAGTGATATTGTGTAGAAAATTTTTAAGATTTGTATTTGTCCTAAGAATTGATCTTAAGGTGGGAGTGCTGGAGTAAGGGTCCAAGAGCCGTTTTAGAAGTTTCTAATTTTTGAAAGGCCTATTTCTTTTTTCTTCTTCTCCTTCTCCTTCTTGTTTTTCTTCAATCTCAGGTGTATGTGGGCTGTGTTCACATATAAAGACATGATAAAATGGATTACTTAGATAACGGATAGAGTAATGAGCTGCAGGGTTGGGATTGTGCATATTTTGCAGTTATCTCTTTGCACAGAAGTTGTCTTCAGATTGTTGGGTAACCTGGTGTCAATCTAACCATTCTGAGAACCAATTAATCCTTTCATGGGAGTCTTCCTAAGGTGGTGAGTGCTCTAGCAGCCTTTAAAACTCCACCCATGCCCACCAATTTTATGGCTTTTGGCATCTGAAATCCCCATTAGCAATAACCTTTATTTACACATACACCTTAGTGGTATCCATGGTAATCAAGAGATGTTACTGTATCATGGTCACCAGAAGGCCCTGTGTGCACCACCACCAATTCCCGTGGAAACTTGCTGAGATTTTTGACCCAGGGAATTGTGGTCTGAAAACCTAGAAGCCCAACTCTAGACCAACCAACCCAGCTGGGCTCCAGGCAAACATGCCAGCTGAATCGGCTCTGGTCCTAACCCACCCTATAAAGGAAAGCCAATCAGATCTAGAGCTCTAAGGCAAGAAATGCAGAGCCCAGAACCAAGACAAACTTATTGTTTTGAAGGCTTTGTGATACCAGGCCTGTTTCTCATTGTCCCCAAATGCTACCAGAAATCCACTTCCAACCCTGCACGGCCACCAAATCTTTTATATAACAAAAATTCAACCTAATAAATTTTAAAGATGTATTAATCAATTCATGAATCAGGCAGCATCCCATTCAGCAAGTAGAGGGAGCTCAAAGGGTTACAAATAAAAATAGGTTTGGGAACGTAGAGAGGGAGAGGAAAGAAGAAAATTATGAACAAAGAATCCATTATTTTAGGCAAGATCACCCTCCTAAGGGGAGCCAAGGGGACTGTCAGTACATTTCCTGGTGCTGACCAGGAAACTCCCCCATGGGCCACTTGAAAGCTTGTTTCTGGTGGGTTGAAACTGCTGGTTTATGTGGTTTACTGGCATGAGGCCTTGAGTCACACCATTTTAGGCCCATGTTTTATTTTGTTTTGTTTTGTTTTGCTTTGTTTTGTTTAACAGAGGGAATTATATTACTTAAGCACCGACGTGGTAATTCTAAGAAGAAACCTACATATTCACAGGATGACTTTTCCTACCACAGGTCCCCCAGCCTTACTTCTCCATACATTTCTTAGACCCTCACCAGCCAAGGGAATTTGGTTCAGTACAGTCACGGGGCCAGAACAGAAACATCTGAGTGGTAAATTATAAGTGATATTTGCTGAGCATTCAGCTTGTCAACAGAGAGGAGCAACAATATGAGACAATGTTTGTCTCGGGGCTAGAATTTCAAAGGCTTCTCCCTTCAAGCCCCTCCCCTTATCTAACCACCACCACATGCTTCCTTGCACTTGGAGCCAGACTGTGAGTGTTTTTTTTAAGACTTGCAGTCAAGACTCAGTGAATGGAGCTTTTTGTAAAAATAAAAATATGTGGTAGCATGTGGGTGTGTGTTCTTCCATCAGCAAGAATTGTCTTGTTTCGGGAACTTCAGTCAAGTTCTATGTGGCATTTGGGTCCAATCAGGGACCTGGAACCACAGCTTCATCCCTACTCCATAGACTGGGTCACTTGACTCTGCTGCTCACTTCCACCACCACCCAAGCCTTGGTAGCATCCCAAACAAAACCTCTGAGTCCTCCTGGAACAAGCTTAAAAGAAACTTTGCAGCCAGATGTCCCTGATTGCAGACACCATGGTGGGATTTTCAGACACAGGCAGGATTAACTCCCTGATTCATGTGCTTTTGAATAGGGAATGGGTCAACATTAGGCAGGGAGAGGTAAGGGATCTTTGGGGAGGCAGACTGCACCTGCAAGTGGGAGGCTGAAGAAGCAATGGGGTTTGGGAGGCAAAAAAGGATAAACATATTTCAGACCTACCTGGGCTAGGTGCCATGCATGGAATCTCACAAACTTTCTGATAAGGTCCCAATAAAATGGACATGAAATCTTCACTGGCTACCCAGTCAGGACCCCTCTCACTCTTGAGAGCTTTGTACTTCCCTTCAATAAACTGTATCACTTTGCTCACTCTGTTTTCCATGAGATTCATTCCATGACACAAGGGCCAGTGTCTCTCCCATCCTCCAGTAACACTTTATCTCTAGTCCATGGCCCTTGATGCTCAATGCTTTTTTCTAGAATCACCTGTGAACAATGAACACTATGGATGCCTGACCCCCACCATGGAGGAATGACTAGAAACTCTGGGGTGGTGCCTGACCTTGAATGTCAGCCAGAGGACTCTGTCCCATGACCAGGGAGAGAACCACTGGCTGGACTGTGAGCCAGCCTCTCAGAGACACAGTTCTTGTGGATGTCAGCCTCAGGCCAGCTATGTGTTGCTCTCCTTGTCCTGACACCAAATGGGACAAAGAAGAGAGTCCCTGCCCACTCATGCAGGACATCTATGCAGGACACAGATGGCGGAGGACAGGGTTGGAGTGAGAAGGGAGGAAAGAAAGGAGGAACAGCCTATGGTGTGTCCCTAAGACCAGGTCCTCCTTCACCTGGTGCTGCAGAAGCAGCAACCCTCACTGTGGCTCAGCAACAGGAGGCAGCAAGTGGGATAAGGCTGGGCCTGGGTGCTGTGGATGCCCTGGGCTCTCCCAGAAACTCAGTCATTAGGACCCCTCCTTTGGGGACCCTTTAGATTCATCCTGACTCTTTTTCAGAGCCAGGCTGCTCAGACACAAATACATTAAATACATTTTTTCTAATTAATTACTCTGGTGTGTTTCAGGTACAGTACTGGCTTCTAAATTTAAAAGTGTCTTGACCAACTTTCAGCCACCAGTGGGCATATTTAAGGCCTATATGCTTTGATGATTAAAGCACAAACATGCCTTTATGGGTGGCATTTACCAGGAGACCCTGAAGTCTTAGAATGGGTCTTCCCAACAAAGCTCATCCTAAGAGTCTCACATATTTGACACTGAGAAAGAAGTACATGGAATATTGTAGCTCACTTGGATATACCACCACCTCCCTTGCAGGCTAGTGTTCTGGGGCTCTGCACTCACCACAAGAGAGCCCCACCAGACAGCCCATTGCAACCAGGAGCCTAAAGGCAATCACCTGCTAATAATACTAATAGGTTCAGATAAGAATCACCAATAGATGCTAAAACCACTGGAGAAAGTGGTTGGAAAACAAGGATACTTACAGGGTTTCAAAGAATCTCCCTACAGATGACCTATTAATTACAAAAGGAGCAAGACATATGAAGAAACATGTCATACAGTACTTTAAACAAGTTATCAAAATCAGTGTCACTAGGACTGGGACAAACGCACATCATGCATCTGCAGATATGATGCCCTGAGTAGGACAGAGTATTGCCCATGCGGTGCTTCTCCCAAAAATGTTTACCTTGAATCTATTGGGCAGACCAAATTACCTTGAATCTGTTGGGCAGACCCAAATTAATAACCCAAATGCATTAACATATATAAACTATTTATTTACTTACTTATTTAACTATTTAATTAATTAATTATTTAGTTATTTTCTAAGTAATCTCTATACCCAGCATGTGGTTTGAACTCACGACCCTGTGATCAAGAGGCACATGCTCCACCAACTGAGACAGCCAGGTGCCCCTATAAACTACCAGTATAAACAGTAAAAAAGTGTTCTGTCCTCTTAAAAAATGTAAGTGGCATTGAAGACAAAAGCAGAGCATTGTTCCAGATTAAAGGAGATTAAAGAAACATGATAGTGAAATGCAAAGCGTAAACCTGTCCCAGATTCTGGCCCAGATGGAAAAAAAATTCCATGATGGACATTTTGGGGGCATTTGGAATTTTTAGAAAGAACAGATTATCAGAAAATAACAGTGGATTAGTCTTAAATTTTCAGAATTTGATCATTATGTTGTTATTTTAAAAAAGAAAGAAAATTCTTTTCTTAGGAATACTTCTTTCTTAGGCAGAAGTGTTTAGGTGTAAAGGGCCATAAAATCCACGAATCTCAAAAGGGTTAGCAAGAAATTATAATTAAAACATGTGCATGTGAATATATAATTTTAGATTTCAGATGTCATTCCTGATTCTTATAATGGCCTGCTTTTCCAAAATGCATGTTTTCTTTCAAATTATTGTTTATTTTAGGAACATTAAGGCTTATGGACTAGAAAACCACAGAACAAGATTTTTTTTAAATTGTGTATAAAGTAAGAGTTAATTAACTCTGAGTGTAACCTTGGGGGCTTTCTGATTAATTAAGTACATTAAATAAAGTGATGAACCTTTTACCTTTTACTATATGCGTAGTCTAGGTAGGGTCACTTTGTACTTGCTTTTGAATTTTTGGGTGGTTGATTTTGCTAGAAAAGTAATTTCTAGATAAAGTGTAGCAACTTTAAAATAATTTAGTAGTGATGTGATGCCTGAGTGGCACACCTGGTTGAGTGTCTGGCTCTTGATTTTCAGCTCAGATCATCATCCCAGGGTCATAGGATCTAGCCTTGGTGTTACGCTCTGCACTGAGCATGGAGCCTACTTGGGATGCTTTCTCTTTCTCTCTCTGCTCTTCCACTAGCTCATGCACATGCACGTGTGCTCTGTTTGTCTCTCTCTAAAATTAAAAAAAAATACTGTGGATAGAAAATTAATTTATTTCCCAAAAAAACATTTCTTAGAAAATTTCAGATATGTTCCTGAAAAGTTCTGTGCAGCACAATGTTTGCAGTCTATTTAAGGGGACCATGCAATGATTCTCTCTGAAGTATAAAAGAATTAGAAACCATATGCTTGTTCTTCCACAAGTTTACTTGCTTAGAGAAGGTCATGTTGGTTTTTTTAGTTTCTAAGTGTGCACATCAAGCAAAATGTTAATCATGAAAGGGTTCCCATTTCCAGGAACAAGGCAGGATAGGGATCTCCCTCTAGTAATAGCCAAAAATGCTTACTACAAGAAATGTGTGGGGGTTTTTTCATTGTTCTGTTTTGTTTTATTTTGTTTTACTTCTTAAAAGTATCAAAGATCTGGCAAGACAGTAAGAAATTAAAGTCCCAGTCAAAGGGAAAACAAGGGACACCTGGGTGGCTCAGTCACTTAAGTGTCCAACTTCAGCTCAGGTCATGATCTCAAGGTTTGTGAGTTTGAGCCGCAGATCAGGCTCTGTGCTGACAACTCAGAGCCTGAAGCCTACTTCAGATTCTGTGTCTCCCTCTTGTTATGCCCAAGATTTCAAAATCGTCCCCCAAAACCAGAGACTGCCAGGGAGACCGAATCACGCATGCAAAAGCAAAGGGCTTTATTATGGGCTTAGGCTCACTGGGCCTAAACTCGGGCTCACAGACTTTACCAGCACAGTGGATCGGTGCTGAGAGCCCCGAACAAAGGCGGGGTACGGCCTTTATGGGGTTTGGGAAGGGGGAGTTACAGGAAATTGTGACACAGGTACAGTGACCCAATCATTATCCCATAACATTATTGGCAGTAACTTTAACCATACACATTGTCCAGAGTGTTCGTTACTTTTGGCAGGACCCAATCACAACATTTAGCATGTTAACCAACAGAGTGGACCCAGGACCCAGGACCCTCTGTAGGGTGTAACTAGCCTTAAGCAATAAGTGATTATCTATAGCTTCTATCTCTAGGCCTGCCCTTAGAAATGTTAAGGGTGTGAGCTGGCCTTTCCTGATTGGGTGTTACAAGGGTGGTCCCTCCTGCCTTGGGCAATGTGTGCCCTTTTATTGTCTAATGATTCTGAGAAACCGACACCTAGACCTCCAAGGTCAGAGGGGAAACTTGAAGCCTGTCATGGAGTCAGTTTGATTCAGAATTGTGTCCTTACACTCTCTCTCTGCCCTTCCCCTGTTCTCGCTCTCTCTCTCTCTCTCTCTCTCTCTCTCTCTCTTTCTCTCTCTCAGAATAAAAAACATTAAGAAAAAAAAGGAAAACAAGGGTGCCTTAGTGGCTCAGTTGGCTAAGCATCTGACTTCAGCTCAGGTCATGATCTCCCGGTTTGTGGGTTCGAGCCCCTCATTGGGCCCTGTGCTGACAGCTAGCTCAGAGCCTGAAGCCTGCTTCAGATTCTGTATCTCCCCCTCTCTCTGCGCCTCCCATGTTCATGCTCTGTCTCTCTTTCTTTCTCAATAATAAATAAATGTTTAAAAATTTTTTTTTAAAAAAAAGGGAAAACAAGATCTCTGAAAATCATGCAGCACCTTAAGGCTGTTTTTGAATGAAGAGCCTTTGCCAATTTGGGCAAACTTTAACTTTTAATTTTATATGTTTTTGTCATATGTGTATATGTGTGCATTTATGTAGGAGAGAGGAATAAAGCAAAGGCTAACAAGTGGTATATGGATCTGTACCTGTCAGGTTTAAACTAGACAAACAGAACCAAAAAGAAATTTATGTTCAGAGGTTTACAGTCAGGCAGTGGCCTGTAGGATTGCTGGCTGGAAAGGCAAAGCAGACAACATGCTCAGGAAAGGCAGGCTGGAACTCGCAGGTACAAGCAGGGTTTCTTCTTTCTCAGGGAAACTTAATTATGCTTTGGAGAACCCTGGAGAAGCTGAACCAACTCACCCTCTTACCTATGCTCATGTCCCTTCCTTAAAGCAAACTGACTAGGAACTCTGATCACATCTACAAAATGCCTTTACAGCTACACCCAAAGTAGTGTCTGATTGAATAACTGAAGACAAAGGACTGCCCAAGATAAAACTGACCATACAATTTTGCAACTAGTCTATAATTTTGAAATCTTTCTAAATATAAAGTATGAAACACTGTGCTACCCCATTAGTTCCTTTCTCAAACTGGAGTTTGTGAAGGGCACTGCAGTAGTAGGGTCCAGGAATCCCTCCTCCTTTGCCTCTCTGACCCTCAATTCTGACCCTGTGATTAGTACAGCAGTGATTGAAGGACCAGACCTATGTTTCATTAACATAATTAATTTGCAGCCTCTGTGATGAAGTGTTATGCCTCGGTCATATGAGGCCATACCTCTCAAATTAATGTGCTGTGACTCACTTGTTCCTCACAAAGAAGGAAAACAAAATAGGTAAGAAACTCACATCTGCATAAAGAAAGGAAGAGCAGGAGAGAAGGACTAACTGAAAATAAAATAAATTATTCTATGTTTCTTACTTATTTTATTTTTCTCTCAATTCCCACAAGCTAACCTAAACCAGAGGAATGCATTGAACATGTATGTTAGTACAATATAAGCTTCTCCCCAAAATAAAATTTTATACTGCTTTTTGTTGTTTTTGTTCTGTATCCATATCTTGACCTTCCCAAATAGCTCTTTTTTACATCTTTCTTCTCCATCTTGCAGACTGACATGAGTGTTTTCTGCAGAGACACATGAACACAGTTGCTGTACTTATAAGCAAGTATTGTAATGAGGTAAAGATAACTGTCAGTCACTCTATGGTCCAGCTGCACAGGAGTGACTAAGGGGCTGAGTTCTAATTGTCTGGGTAGTCTGGGCTGGCTGGGTAGCTCTTAGTACTCGAGGGGTAGTTTCAGTTTGCCTGAGTTAAGAGACAAGCTGGAAATGGGTGCCTGGGTGACTCAGTAGGTTGGGTGTCTGACTTCAGCTCAGGTCATGATCTTGAGGTTCATGGGTTCCAATCCCACGTCGACCTCTGTGCTGACAGCTGGGAGCCTGTTTTGGCTACTGTTCCTCCCTGTCTCTGCCCCTCCCTGACTCACAATCTGTCTCTCTCTCTCTCAAAAATAAATATTTAAAAAAGTTTTTTAAAAAGAGATATGCTGAAAAGAAGAGCTTAAGGGAAAATGTGGGACAAGGTTGATGAGTATAAGCAGGAGACTGTAAAGATCAGGTCTTGGGGTCTACCTGGTGACATAACATCAACTGGGGGTTATCAAGAACAGTTTAACATGAAGCAGTTTAATTCTTGTAACATCCCTCCAGTGAAGAAAACATGCTTCTGTGGAGGAGTGGTTAGAACCAGAGGAAAGTGGAATTACCTCTTAACTGTTAGTACTTTAATAACCAGCTACTTTCAAATACATTTAGACCTTGACTTCTTTAATACAGCTTTGTCAGCCCTTTTTACCTGGTTAATATAAACTTAGCTCTTCATGTAGGTTTCATTTCCTGTAATTTCTGAGACATTAAAAACAAGTGGGATAATGTTTCCATTTTAGTTTTTTCCATGTCCCTTGGGGATCCACCCTTCCTTGTCTTACTGAAATAACTCCAATTCTGTAAAACAAAAGCTATAATGGGAGGAAATGTTGACATCATTTTCTCAAAAACAATGAAAACAACCCTTAAGAGTGTCAGGGAGCCCTCTTACTTAACTCTAGGCCCAAGTAGTTAAAACCAGAAATACATAGTAGCAGAATATTTACTATTGAAGCTTGAAAAGATGTGAGTTCTTTGTGTGCAATCTTTCATTTATGCATGCGAGAGGGTTTTCTTTTTTTAATATTTTTACATTGTAGTACTTGTTTTGCTTGTTGGGGG
>NC_043711.1:59606833-59700916 GCF_006229205.1 Suricata suricatta
ATATTGTATCATTTATCTTGAATGTATCATAGATAAGCTGCTATATAACGATTGCCACTTCAGATAGCTGTGAAATTAGGTGATTAACTAGTTGTTACTTAACCTTCTAATTTCTGTATAAGTCTAATTACATGAAATAGAAGTTGGGGTTTTGATTTTTTACTTTGCTTTTCTGTTTGGAGTGTCATTGTAACTACTGCAGTGTAAATGATGGAAAATAATTGCATATGTTAAAAAAATTTTTAAATAAACAAACATTAAAAAAAAAAACCCAGAAATAGACAAGATCGCTAAACTCCTGCTCTAATTCAAACCCTTTGTGCTTTTTCTTATCACACTCTCTTGAGGCATTGACAAAGATGTTTTGCAATAACCAGAACATTCCAACCTCCAAACCAGAAAAGCCCTGATAGCAAAGGAGTACCTAGAAGACCACACCCCACGGGGCCCCTTTCTGTCCCAAGATTAGAGGCTGAACACTTAAGACCCCATCCGTGCTCGTGTGCTCTTTGCCTGTGCTCCTATAAGTACCTATCTGAACCTCTCTCTACAAAACTCTAGGTGTCCATCTTGCTGGTGAAGAGGTTGTATGTTAAGGTTTGAGTCTACCACCTCCCCCAGTGCCAGCACCTAAAATAAATCTCTCTCTTTTCCAAACCTTCATCCCTTGAGCTACTGGCTTCTCTTACAAGGAGTATATCCAAGTTTGTTCCACAACTGTTGGCAAACCCAGCCAGGAGCTGTGCTCTCAATTTCCTCAGCCCCGTCAGAATTCCCCTGGATGGAGTAATGGCCATGGCAGTGCAACAGGGCTCACCTGTTTATTTCCCAAGTTAGTGGCTATGGTAGGTCAATTGGTAATAAGACCACTATTACAGTTCACTCATTAATTCAGCTAACACTTACTGATCCCTCTTATATGCCAGGTACTACGAATCACAGTGAACAAAACACACAAAAATATCAAGCTTACATTCCAGTCAGGCACAGAAAAGAAGAAAAATATAAACCAGTCAATCAGAAAGTGCAATAGAAAAAATAAATAAACCAGAGAAGGAGGATGGGAAGGTGAAGAATGCAGAGGGGGGGAGGGGAGGCACAATCTTAAAGAGTGAGGTCAGGGAAGGTCCCACTGAGAGCCTGATCTTTAACAACCCTTACTGAAGGGGATAACACCTGAATGATAAACGGGAGTAGTCCATCCACAGTGCAGTTTGGGACATAGCTTGGGGTGTCTTGGGCCACCCAAGTGGAAAGGCCATCAGACAGATTTGGAGGTAGGATTCTGGTACCAATTAATAATTCTTGTACCAATTCAGATGTGTGCTTTTTTTCCTCCACACCACCAAGCCATTCTCCAACACCAGCTGGGTGTCCTATAAATTCAATTTTCACACTGTTTACCTGGTTAAGGGCTTGGTTCTACAAGACTCCCCACATACACACATACTTCACATGCCAGTCACAAGTACATGCTCTCACCTGTGTTTCTGATCAACCTGCTAGAAATTGAAGGTTCCAACAACCCACTTCTTGAATTCTATTAACTTGCTAAAATGGCTCATAGAACTCAGAGAAACCCTACCATTCAATGGCTTATTGTGAAAAGACATAACTCAGTCTCTCCCTCTCTCTCTGCCCCTCCCACACTCATGTTCACTCTCTCTCTCTCAAAATAAATTAAAAAAAATAATAACTCATGTACAGCCAGATGGCAGTGATGCCCAGGGCAGGGTGTGGGTAAAGAGTAAGGAGCTCTCATGCCCATCACTTTCCCTGAATCTTCAAGTGTTCACCAATCTGGAAGCTCTGCAAACCCCATCCTTTTGGGGTTTTATGGAGGCTTCATTACATAGTCATCAATGACTGAATCATTGGCCAGTGGCAACTCATTCATCTCCCAAAGCCTTTCCTCCCTGGAGGTCAGAGCAGGGGTGGAGGTGGAGGGTTGGGACTGAAAACTAGGTATAACAGAGAGGAAACTAGCAAGTCCTGTTTGATTAATGTGCTTCTATTAACTGTTTCTGTGGGCCCAACTAACATTTGTTGCCAAACATTTATTCCTTTTTATTCTTCCTGAGGATTACATTCCCTCCCTTTGAAGTTCCAGACCCTAACCATTCTCCTTACTTCAAGATGACATACATAATCTCAATTTGCCTATCTTTGGAATGTCCATGTCTGTGTGGATTCCTCATACATAGAAAATTAAATTTGATTTTCTCCTGTTAATTTGTCTCACCAACTTGATTCTTAATTCAGCTAGAAGAATCTAGAAGAGGATAGGAAATTCTGGTTCCCTTACTGGCCTGTAATTACAATTGTAGAAAGAAAATATTCCAATATATCCACCAAGCCTCTTTTTTTCTATAATAGTGTGTATCACATTATTATTCATTATGGGGGAAGGGGGAAAGCCTGTGAATATAGGCTAGCATTGGAAAACAAATTAAGCTATGGAATGAATAGTTGAGTAGTTACTGATAAGTAAGATTTATTTATTTATAACTTACACTTTTTGTTTGTTTTTGTTTTTTTATTTGAGAAAGAGAGGTCTTTCTCTCTCTTGAGAGAAAAGCATGAGTGCAGGAGGGGCAGAAAAAGAGACAGAGACAATCCCAAGCAGGCTCCACACTCAGTGGGAAGTCCAACAAGGGGCTTGATCCCAAGACCCCGGAATCATGATCTGAGCCAAAATCAAGAATCAGATGCTCAACCCATTGAGCCACCCAGGTGCCCCAAGTTATTTATTAGTAGATAACTTTAGCAATTTATATACTTAATTGATAGAGCAGAGCTTTCTTTTTTTCCTTTTATAGTTTATTGTCAAGTTGGTTTCCATATAACACCCAGTGCACATCCCAACAAGTGCCCTCTTCCATGCCCATCACCTCCCTTCCCCTCTCCCACTCCCCCATCAGCCCTCAGTTTGTTGTCAGTATTCAAAAGTCTCTCAAGGTTTGCCTCCCTCTCCCCAACTATTTTTCTCCCTTCCCCACCCTCATGGTCCTCTGTTAAGTTTCTCCTGTTACACTTATGAGTGAAAACATGGTACCTGTCCTTCTCTAGAGCAGAGCTTTCAAAAACAATTTAACACATGAAAAATGTTCATGACATAATGACAATGCAGAAAAGCAAGACTGAATTACAATTACCAAAAGTAAACAGTACACAAGTGCATTCACATGGACACAGTTACAGTGACACGCGCACACATAATTTATCATCTTTATAGTTTTCTTCATTTTCTCATTTGTTTTTATACTAAATATGTTGTACTGATTGGATTAACAATCAAAAAACTTTTATTTTCAAATATGGGGAAGAGTTGGAGAAATCTGCTCTTTGCCTTTTAAAATAGGTTTTACTGAGGTGCCCGAGTGGCTCAGTGGGTTAAACCTCCAACTTTGGCTCAAGTCATGATCTTTTGGTTTGTAAGTTTGAGCCCCTGTCCAGCTCTGTGCTGACAGACAGCTCAGAGCCTGGAGCCTGGCTGGGATTCTGTGTCTGCCTCTCTCTCTGCCCCTCCCCTTATCATGCTCTGTCTCTCTCTCACAAAAGAAACAAAAAGAAGTTGTTTTGAATCAGGTTTTTCCTCTATTGATGGTACTTCTGTTTTAAAAAATTAAGAGCAGGCTAGAGGTCAGGGGAGAGAAAGGAGAACAAGGGAGGAAAGGAGAAAGACTGTGGAGGGAAGGGAAGGAAGCTGTTCCAGATTAAAAAGAAAGATGGAAGAGAAACAGAAGCAACTATTCCCAGCAATCAAGAGTTGCCCTCCTCAGTGTGGCAGAGGTGGCTGCAATCCCAGGCCTGAGAGTCTCCTATGATTCTCCTAAGATTCTTCTGGAGGAGGCTCCCTGTGGTGATCTAAGGCTGACCTCACAATCACTCCTCATTGTACTGTGCTTCACTTTACTGTGTTTCCCAAACACTGCATTTTTCACATTGAAGGTCTGTAGCAATGCTGCCTAGCAGGTTCACTGGTGCCATTTTCCACAGCATTTGCTCCCTTCATGTCTCCGTGTCACATTTTGGTGAGTCTCAAAATGGTTCAAACTTTTCCATTATTTCCCCATTCTTTATGGTGACCTACGATCAGTGATCTTTTAAATTTTTTTTTAATGTTTGTTTATTTTTGAGAGAGAGAGAGAGACACACACAGAGTGTGAGCGGGGAAGGATCAGAGAGAGAGGGAGACACAGAATCCGAAGCAGGCTCCAGGCTCTGAGCTGTCAGCACAGAACCCTACACGGGGCTCAAACCCATGAACTGTGAGATCATGACCTGAGCCGAAGTCGGACACTCAACTGACTGAGCCACCCAGGCACCCCAATCAGTGATCTTTAATGTTACTGTTGGAGCCTGAAGGATGACTGAATTGCTACAATTTCATGGTAAAACTTGAGAAGATAAAACAGAGGAGAAACTGCTTCTTACGAATGAGTAAAGAGTGATTTCTTGAGATGGAATCTACTCCTGGCAACGATGCTGTGAAGATTGTTGAAATGAAAACAAAGGACTTGGAATATTACATGAGTTTAGTTGATGAAGCAGCAGCAGAGCTTGAGAGGATCGGCCACTTCTGAAATTCTACTGTGAGTAGAATGTTACCAAACAGCATTGTCTGCTACACAGAAATCATTTGTGAAAATAGGATTGACATGGATATGGCAAACTACATTGTTTTATTTTATAAAATTGCCACAGTCGCTCCAGCCTTGGGCAACAATCACCCTCATCAGTCAGCAGCCACCAACGTGGAGGTGAGACTAGCAAAAAGATAATGAATGACTCATGGAAAGCTCAGATGACAATTAATGATTTTAACAATGAAGCACTTAAAAAAAATTTTTTTTGATGTTTATTTGTTGTTAAGACAGAGAGAAACAGAGCATGAATTGGGGAGGGGCAGAGAGAGAGGGAGACACAGAATTGGAAGCAGGCTCCAGGCTCTGAGCTGTCAGCACAGAGTCCGACACGGGGCTCGAACCCACAAACTGTGAGATCATGACCCAAGCCAAAGTCAGATGCTTAACCGACTGAGCTACCCAGGTGCCCATAACAAAGCATTTTTAAATTAAGATACATATATTATTTTTTAGGCATAATACTGTTGCTCACTTAATAGACTACAGTATCATGTAAACATAACTTTATATGTACTGGGAAACCAAACAAAATTATTTGACTCACTTTATTATGATATTTATTGTGGTGGCCTGGAACTAAACCTGCAGTATCTCTAAGGTATGCTTGTTTCCAAAATAAACAATAGAGAAGAATCTCAAAAACATCAAGACTAGTGGGGGAAAAAAAGCCAGAGAGTCTATATACCATAGAATTCCATTTATATGACCTTGGAAAAAAGACAAAACTAATCTATAGTGAGAAAGTAAAACAAAATCAGTGAAGCCTTTGTGTCTGGGGGTGAAGGCCCAAAATGACTAGGAAGGGGAATGAGGGAACTTTCTAGATAATGGTTATATTCTGTACCTGATAGGAGATGGGATACACAGGGCTATGCATGTGTCAAAATGAGGTAAATGTCACTTCAGATTTGTACATTTAAGGATAGGAAAATTTTACAACAAATGAAAAAGCTATAAATAAATATTGACCTCTAGTTCATGTTATTCATGCATAAGTGTTTAGAAGTGAGATATACCAAGGACTTTAACTTACTTTGAATGTTTATATATTTGAGAGAGATGTCATGTGTGTGTGTGTGTGTGAGCAGGGAAGGGGCAGAGAGAGAGAGAGAGAGAGGTTCCCAAGCAGTCTCTACACTGTCAGTGCAGAGCCTGACGCAGGGCTTCATTTCATAAACAATGAGATCATGATCTTAGCTGAAATCAAGGGCCAGCCACTTAATTCAGTCACCCAGGTGCCCCAACTTACTTTGAAATGCTTGGAAACAAGACAGTTTGACAGATGAAGAGAGAGATGGATAGACAGGCATGTGATAAGTACAATATTACTGCTAGAATCCAGGTGGTGGGCATATAGATGTTTGCTATATAAGTCTAACTTTGTTGCATTTGAACATGTGCATAATACAGTATCAGGGAAAATGCATCCCCCTCCTGAATTCCCCACTTCACATCAGGCCCCCTCCCTCCTCATCTTCCCCTCCCATATTCCCTCCCTTTCTTACTTCCCTTCAGTATCACAGGTCTCTTGGCTCCTATTGGCAACAATATTTTCACTATGTTCCAGGAAAATCAGGGATAACACAGAGCATGGGCCTGGATGGCTCCCAGTGTTAAAGAAGTATTATTCTGAGGCTTATTAAAATGTTATGGAAGACATTACAATAGGGGTCAATATTATCCAAATAAGAGAGAAAGATTGAGCTCAGCTATGAAGACAGAAAGAACAGATGGGTATTTACAGCCAAGGTTGGGGGGCAGGAGGGGGATTTTTGCTACACTGACCTAACAGGACTCTTGCAAAGGACTTAGACATCAAAGGTAGGGTAGATGAACTTGAAGAGGGTTAGCAGGCCAACTGGGCAAGACCCAGGCTTAGTGGAGAGGCAGCTCAGAGGAGCCTCACTAAAGCTGGGCCGGTCCTTGTCACTAGGTCCAGCTTCTCTGTTATTGGCAGGAAGGGGAGTCAGGGAGCACCATGGAGAGGGCAGGGCTGCCCTCAGTGGCTTCTGAGGTCAAGATCCAATGCCCAGTGCGCCAGTTTCAGCACTATCCTGGGCAAGATCAGGAATCCCTCTGCTCCCCAGTGCAGATTGCTAAAGGAACTGGAATTTAAGTTTGCACAAACACTGAGAGCAAAGTCAGAGCAATAACCACACCATGGATTTCAAAGGAAACTAACCACCCAGAAATGGTAATGGGATTGCTCAACTGGACTCAGACCCATCCTGTTTTCCTGATGGCCAGGGCTGAGGCCCAGAGAGACTGCAGAGCACCCAAGGGTACAAGCCACCCCTAGTGTACCTGGACTCCCTGTCCCTGCCCCCTCCCCCTTGGGTGGTGCTGCAGACAACAGAGCTTCTCTGATAAGTGTGCTCCTTGTGAAATTAAATGGTAACTTATAATGTAAAGCAATGGGGAATGTTTACATGGTGGACCCTGGGCAAAAGCTTCCAAAAGATTCTGTCCCCTTATTAAATACAAAATAGATATTTGGCCACTGCACTCTCTCTTGCCTCTTTCTATAGGGGCTGCCAACAGGCCTTCCCATGAACATCACAGTTTTATAATGATATGACATCAATCCCTATCAGAGCCCTAAATGCTTTATACCACATTTTAATAGCAAGTTTTAGAAGCTCAAATGTTTAGAAGCTCAATTCTTGACCAACTTGATAAGACCACTTGCCACTTTAGGTGATGTTTTATTCACTTGGTCATTTATTCACCATAATATTATTTAATATTTACTTATTATTTACAGAGAATGTTACTCTATCACTTAATTTCTTTTTCTACTAATTCAGATCATGGGATCAAAAGCCACATATGTGGTCTTGTGGTAAAAAGGGTTTTTTTCTCTTCATCTGGCAGAAGGGAAACATGTTTGCCTCCTGGACACATGTGCTCTTTCCTCCATGGTGCATGGGTGCTGGAAGGCCCATGCCTCCATCTTGAGGACATATTTCTCTCTGGGTCTCTGCTAGCTTATCCTTGAAAGCTGTGGGCTACAGATGAGGGCTTGGACTGCTCCATTATTTTAAACTGGGCTGAAGTAGCACCACTAAGACTTGCTCATCTCTGTTGGTTCCAGCCCTCAGACACCACGGTTAATAAAGTAGCCCGCTTCTCCAAATCTGTTACATTTGCCCAAGGTCATTCAAACAGCTGGGGCAGGTGTGCATCTTTCCATTTCTTATCTGATGTACTGCAGGTTGCTCTGGTAGCTTCTGTGGGCACTCTATGCTAGGTTAGAGATATTGCACTATCAAGATGCCCACCCTTCCTCGTGTGGCACATGCCAGAGTCCTAATACAGCATCAGAAATAGGCAGCATAATGGACAGACAGCAGCATGTATTAAGCCACACACAACCTTCTACCACATTCACATCTGCCACCAAGTTCTGGCTATTGGGGTAACCCGCATTTCCTTCCTAATGACAAAAGATGAGACATTTCAGCCTACTCTCTGTGCCACATACCCTTCTAAGACTGAAGGCCCAGCTGCCTGGCATGGATGGGGAAATCATGGTGAGAGCCAATCCGTACCCTCAGAAGATAGCCACTCATGCTTAGAAGTATCTGGCCAGGGCAGCCCTTTCTTTCCCTGCTCAGTGTATCTCTTCCTTTCTGTATAACTAAAAATGCCTTTGACCACTTCCTGCAGAGGATATACTGGAGCCAATATCTATACAGTCCTGAACTGAGGGTTCTGTTAACCTGCACAGTCCCCAGCAGACCATGTCCTCTCAGTGTCTTTCCCTGATCTTGGCCAGACTTCTTTTCCTTTAGGTTTCAGCTGAAATGCCTCTTTTCTCCAAGAGGTTTCCTTGGCCATACTCAGTAGCACCTTTCTCTATCAATCCCTTCTATTTCACTTTCAACAGAGCACCTATCACACCCTGATCATAATTCCGGATCATTGGCCCTACCCCCCCCCCCACACACACACCCTAAACTTGGGCTGTGCAACATCACAGCCCACATATATTTGGTCATGGGATGCTTGAAATGGGACCAGTCCAAATTGACACCTGCTCTGAGTGTAAAACATACATACATGATTCCAAATACTTAGCACACACACAAAGATACACATATATAAAATATCTCATTAAACAATTGCCAGTGTATACTGAAATAATATTTTGGATATATTGAGTGAAATAAAAAATACTAAGTTTACACTCACCTGCCTTTTTACTTTTAACGTACTGTAAAATGCAAAGTCACACATGGTTCACATTGCATCTCTCTTGGGCGGTTGCCCTCTGATAACAAGTACAAGGCTCACTAAGTCCATCCTCCATGTATAAACCTGAGATCTTGTGGCCAGAGAGAAGTCCCAGAAAGATCTGTTGGTTAAATAAATAAATGAATTCTGAAAAAGATAACCTGATGACCTTTTCCCAAACAAAGGTTAATTCATTTATGTTTTGCAAAAGAGTTCCCCAGAACAGAACAGAGACAAGCCCTTCCTTAGTCTCCCTCCGAAACCTCCCCACTGCTCTGGGGATTCCTAGACTTAGATGCAATGCTCAACCCCCAGGAAGCCAGAAAGCTATTTCTCCTTTCAAAGGAGGCAGGGCTGAGGGTTACGAGCACTGCAGGCCCTCGGAGGAGTGACACCTTCTGCAAGACTACGGTGAGCTAGGCTTGGGAGCTCTCCATCCACGGTAGAAGCAGGGCTGGCTCGATTGGAGCTGGACTCGGGGACAGACCAAATGCAATAGGAGGACCTAAGTGGAGGGCTAGAAGCTGGGGGGGAGGGGCGGGGGCGGGGCTCGGGGGGCAAGGCCAGCACTCTGGAAGGGCGGGACTTAAGATGGAGGAGAGACGCTAAGAGGAAGGGTGGAGCCCCGGGGAGAGAAAATAAGCTTGATCCGGGGAATAAAGCTGGGAATGCGGTCAAAGGGGCCGGACTCAGTCTAGAGGGCTGGGACTGGCAAGGAGGAGCTGGGTTGGGGGAGTACAGGAAGCGGAGGCAGGACCCGGGAGCAGGCAGAGGACTTCCGCGGAGGAGGGGCCCCAGGCCCGGGGGAGGGGTAGGTGACGGAGGCAAAGGCGGAGCCGGAGAGGGCGGGGAGGCCCGAGGGTGGGGCTGAAGGAATAAAAGAGCGGCGCTTGGGCTCAAGCTGTGCGTCTTTTCTGGATCACTCCAGTCTGTTACCTGTGAGCTTTCCAGCACATCATGGCCGGGCCCCTGCGCACCCTGCTGCTCTTGCTAGCGGCTCTGACCCTGACTCTGGCCCTGGCCGTGAGTCCCGGGACCGGCAGGAGGAACAGCAAGTCTGCAATGGTGGGCGCCCCGTTGGACGCCGACGTCAATGAAGAGGGCGTGCAGCAGGCGCTGAACTTCGCCCTCAGCGAGTACAACAAGGCGAGCAACGACGCGTACCACAGCCGCGCGATGCGGGTGCTGCATGCCCAAAAGCAGGTGAGTACTGGCCGGGCTGTGGGGGCGGGGCGGCCCTGAGCAGAGGGCGCGGCTGCCTGACGTCACCCGCCCGGACCGGGTCTGCCAGCCCAGCTTCTTGGAGGGGTCAGTCTCCGAGCCCAAGCGGTTGGGCGGGGACTACAGACGACTGCCTTGCATCTCTGAGGGCGGTGTCCCTCCTCTCTCTTGTCCCTCACAGCCAGCCCTTTGCATGCGTGTTACAGAGAGTGCCAAGGACCCGGCGGCACACTGGGTCACCCCCATGGCCTTCATTTCAGGTTTCAAGAGCCAGCCTGGCAGTCAAAGCCCCTGGCCAGTCCCCCTACCTCCATGCCCCAGCCTCACGGGACACAGGGGCTCAGTGTGAGCTGTCAACTAAATGACCATGAGCAAAGGAAAATCAGACCCCACACCCAGGTGCCCTCCTGGCTTTGCCACTAAAGGATTTTTTTAAAGCACCCTTTTCCTTTTAATTTTTGACGTTAACTTTTCAGACTTACAGAGCAGTAGCAAAAATAGTGAATAAACTCCTTGTAGATTCTGTAGCTAGATTTATTGTATGTTAAAATTATGCTATTTTGCTTTCTACTAGGCACATACATGTGTGTACGGGGATACATGCACCTCTTTGTGTATTTCCTAGAAAGAAGGTTATTTTCTTATGCACCACAATAACACTTCGGAAATCAGAATCAACACTGACAGTTATCTAAAACATAGACCTTATACAGATGTCACTGGTTCTCCCACTGATGTCCTGTGTAGCCCAGGACTGCCAGGTCATGTGGTGCAGGCACTGTCTTGCAGCCTCCTTTACTCTGGAGCAACCCCTCCATCTATGACTTTGGCATTTTTGAAGGGTTCAACTAGTTGTGGTGCACCCTGGGGCTCAATTTGAATTGGCCACATGTTTCCTCGAGATGATTAAGGCCATGTGGAAGTGTCCTGTTCTTCTCCGAGCCTCTTCTAAGTAGGTGCCACTAACCTAACCTGGCCTCCATGTCCTCATCTTGCAGTGGAATTTGGGGCCTACACCAGACATCCTCCCTCAGCACCCAGAGCTTGTCAGCAAACACAGATGGGTCAGTGAGCTGGCCTATGGTACCCAGTGCTTCCCAGAGCAGAGAGTCTGGCATATGAATTTAAATCTGCCTTGAGATCCTGGAGGAAAGGCTCCTCAAGGTCGCTTCCTCCACAGGTCACATCCATGGGAACAGCCTGTTGGGTGTGCCGTCACATTTCCCACCCTGATATTGCCCCATCATTGCCAACATCCAGGGGTAGTGAGTGGATTGCTTCTGACCCCTGCCTCTGCCAGCCTGTCCTGGAGTTCTGATCAGATAAAGAACATAGTCATGGGAGTCCAGAGAGGGGTAGGAGGGAGTGTGGAAGGGGAAGGGACACTGTGGCACTGCAGCTCTGTGTTTATCCTCTAACGAGGGTGAGGATTTGGGCCAGCTGTCCTGGGGCCCATTCCAGAGCAGAATAGAGCCTCACAGCAATGAAAGCCTGGTAGTGCATGCCAGCATTTAGGGATCATGGGCCTTCTTTTGAAACTTAAGAAGGTTGGCCCAGAACAGACCATTTCTCCTCTTGCAGTGGTTGGCTGGCACTGTGTCCTTTGGATGGGACATGTGCTCCCTGTTCACTAGGTTCCCCCCAGCCTACTCTTCTCCAGTGTGACACTGGCTTCACGCCACAGCTCACTGGGGAAAGTGACAGCAGAGGGATCATGGGACCTGCCTGTGGTTCTACCAGGTAGGATGTGGAGCTTGGTCTCAGGCTCCCGTGTTTCTCCAAGCTCTAAGGAGTCATGTCTGTGAGATTCCCTGTGTGAGGACAAGGTTTGCTTCTATACTGTAATCTCGAGTGTAAAAGACAGGCAGGTGTGTGACACACTTTAGAAATATTCCCATCAAAAATTGCACTTCAAATGTAGACATTCCAGGGTCAGTGTTTTATTGGCCTAAAACATGTATGTGTGTGTCTGTGTAATAGAGAGAGGGAGGCATGTCATTTCCTACTGTGAAATAAACAAACCTTTGTTACACTGAGATAATATGAATATCTATGGGGTTGCTCCTCTTAATTGGAATTTAAGCTTAATTGCACCCATCACATGACTACCTTTCAGAACCAAATCCACTCTGTTTGGTCCAGCACAGAACCCTCACTGTGGGCTTAGTTCCCTCCCTGGCTCCTGGCGCTGGAGTTTATTAGCTGACCTGTGCTGGCTCCCCAGACTGTGCCTTCCCTCCTGAACCCGGTTAACAGAATTTTGGTCCCTGGCCTCTGACCTCTGACTTCTGTCTTCCTGCTTCTCCTCCTGCCAGGCTGCCTGAGGCCTTCCGGATCCCCTCTGTGAACTAGTCACAAGCAGGGTCTGGGCACAGCAGCTTAGCCAGCCCTTAGGAGGTGGCTGTGGTTTTCCAGGGTACCTGCTTTGGCAGCAGTGAATGCTGGTGTGAGGCCCCGAAAGCAGGAAGGTAATTGTGTGGGAAATTGGGGGGTGTTGTAAACAAATCCTGCTCTCCCGGTCGGTATGCAGGTCGTGGCTGGGATGAACTACTTCTTGGACGTGGAGATCGGACGAACCAGATGTACCAAGGCCCAGCCCAACTTGGAGACCTGTCCCTTTCATGACCAGCCACACCTGATGAGGGTATGTGCCTGGAGGAGGCAGCCAAGCATGGCAGTGGGGTGGAGTGAGCCTGTGCCTGTGGGATGCATCATGTGTGGGTGCTGGGGGGGGGGGGGTGTGCCAGTGTTGGGTGCATGGAGGACATGTGTGTGCACGTGACTATTTGAGTTTGTAAGTGGGTTTTAACTGGTGAATGGGGGCACCGTGTGTGGTGCAGGTTGTTGTCTGTGGGATAAGGAGCAGCTGTGGGGTGTTTGCTGGAAAGACAGAGAAAAAGAAGAAGAGAGGTGACCCTTTCCTTAATCTTAGCCTCAGCCACTTGAATGGATTAGAGGGAATCAGAGGCTTGCTTGTAAGCAGCCAAAACCTGGTGCTGCCGTGCTCACCAGATGCTTGTTGCCCTTCTGGGTCTTGGCCTCTGGGGAGGGCTGTATACCCCCTTACCTCCCCCTATTCCCTGGGGCTTTCCTGTGTTTCCTGAACTCTAACCCCAGCCCCTGGATCCTTCTCTCGGCACCCGTCCTAGTGCTGGCCTGACCGGAGGTCAGGGAACTTGGGGGCAGTCCCTGGTCCCTTGGGGGCTCTGGAGCCTACCATAGGCTGCTCCTTAAAGGGATATGCAGGGAGAATGAGCTTGTGGAATCCTGCTGATTGGAGGTAAGGGACAGGATCCCAGTCTCTTGGAGTTAAAGGATGAGCCTGGTGACCGAATGATCACTGCAGAGCCCTGCTTAGTGTGCTGGGGCTCTGCAAGGTGGGGGTTGAGACTCCCACTACCATTCCATACCTGTTCCGACATCTCGAGGCTAGACTTGTTCCTTTTGCACTGTAACCCTAACTATCTCTTTCTTTTCCCTTTTGCAGAAAACGCTCTGCTCTTTCCAGATATACACTGTCCCCTGGCTGGGCAAGACATCCCTGGTGAGGTCCAACTGCCAGGATGCATAGAGGACCCTGTTCCAGGCTGGTTGCTCTGGCCTCTTTCTCCCACTCTGCTCCCCCTTGTAGAACTCCTAAGCCTTGGAAGGGTGGCCCTGTCCACGTGATGTCCCCTCAATGTGCTGGTCCCAGGAGAAAATAGAAAAGGGTTCTGGGGCATTTTTTGAACAGCTAATTGACTGTAACACCTTTCTTTTAACTGCTTTCCAAATGTACCAGTATGTAGTGTACTTGTTCTGCTCTGTCTTCATGAATAAAAAGTAACATTGGCTATCTCTTGAGTTATTTCCTGTCTTGGGAATATATATTAAAAAAAGGTTTGGGAAGTGTCTTTATGAAGAGTCCCTAGTCCCACTGACTTTAGAGGACAGGCAAGGAGTGGAGAGCTGACAGGTTTCCAGGGGGAAGCATGCTGCCACTTTTTGGGATGATTGAATCAGTAGCAGGCTGGGAACTCAGCCCCTTAGCATAATGACTCCTGGTAATCACAGAGGAGAGGAGGGAAACTAGGCTGCTGATCCTGGAGATTTGGCTGCTGTGTTTGAAAGGAATTCAGATGGTGAGCAGGAATGGGCAGGAGACAGGGCTCAGACTGAGCCCATAGCCCAGGGCCACCCTGAGCAGGGATCTGCCAGGTAATAGATTTTAACCACATGTGCTGAGCCTCACACTTCTGGGGCTGATTTTCACTGATCAAGTTCTCTACAGACTAGACAAATAATGATTTATATCTACCTCTTTCCACAAAAGGCTACAAGGCACCTCCAGGAAATAGAGACAAAGTGTTATGTGTGTCTGTGTAACTATTAGGGAAATACCAATCAGAATCGAGGTCAGAATCCAGAGTGAAATGAGACTGAAAGCAACATCTTCTTCAGATACAGTGCAGGAAGTAGTTTGTAAATGGTTTTATACCATGCCCATATTCTGGGGTCCCATTTAAAATAAGTCCTTGTGTAGTAGAATTTCATATAACGGATGTAGAATTGAAACCATAAATGGAGGAGCGCCTGTGTCGCTCAGTTGGTTTCAGTTGGTTGAGTGTTTGGCTTCGGCTCAGGTCATGATCTCACGATTCGTGTGTTCCAGCCCCACATCAGGCTCTGTGCTAAAAGCTAGCTCAGGGTCTGGAGACTGTCTTCGGATTCTGTATCTCTCTCTCTCTCTGTCTCTCTCTGTCTCTCTCTCTCTCACCCTCCCCTGCTCTCACTCTCTCTCTCTCTGTCTCTCAAAAATAAATTAAAAAAACAAAGAAACCATAAATGAGATTGACATAGAGTGGGCTTCCTTCTTATTCTAAGGACATTGTAATTAATAGGGAATGTTACCCTTAGTTCACCATCATTCTGTAGTCTAATGGATACCTTAGGACTCCAAAATAGAAACAATCTAATCCTAAACAAAAGAGAACTAAAAGCGTACCCCACACCCTGCACTCTCCTTGTATTGACCATTTCCTGCAAAGGAGTAAAGCCCTCTCAAGGGGCTAGTAGTTCTGGGGCCATGTTCCCCAAATCTTCCACACACAGAGCAGCATGAATGATGATCTGGTTGGTTTATTGCCATGAACAAAGAAGGTGAAATGACAAAGGGGACCCACCCACATGGCCCGAGTCCTGGCATCTCAGGGGTGGCTGCAGCACCCGGCAAGGGTAGAACTCAGCACAATGCTGGGAATGAGTGGGGACTGTCCCCATCCTATGTGCCTCCTCCAGGTGACTAGGTGGGCCCCAACAAGATTGTGTGCCTTGTCTCATGTCCACCATTGTGGAAGAAGATGCACAATTGCTAAGAGAATCATTCAAAATGGTTCACAGTGCACATTACCTGTGCACCACTCTCTTCTATTAAAATTTTCTGAGCACTTGTCAATTACAGTTGGACCACCTGGAACATATCCTTCCACTTTGGACTGAAATAGAGATACTGTGACACCTATTTGCCAAATGACTAATCATGTATGAGGCAGTAAGTGTGAACTCTGCCAGCACCAATCATAATTCTTTCAAAAACAAATTATGAAGCCATGGGTTTTTGCTTCCATAATCCTGCACTCTCAGTTCCAAGTTTGGAGCACACTTTGGATTTCAATGCCTCTGTGTCTCCTTAATTACAATCTTTAAGACCCCAGATAAATGCTTTGGTTGCTTTACAGTCTCTTCTTAATGGACACCACACCTAAGGAAAGGGGCTGGGATCAGAGAGACAAAGCACTGTGCACAGGCCTCAAGAGGTAGAGTGTGAGCCTAGGCTTGGTCCCTGTGGGGTGCATGGACTTGGGCATGTGTTGAGAAGAGCAGATGGTACACAGAAGTGGTGCCCTGGGGATGAGGGCTCCATGCAGGTTTTCCCTAACTTGGTGAAGTATCCTGGGTTTAGATGCAGGCACCACGATGAATTGGTGATTTGCTGTAAAGCCATCCCTTTGTGAGCACACTTCTAATTCTCTTTTCCTTACGGAAGTTGGGGGTAGGAGATGGCGAGCTGTACACACAGCTTGGCTCACCTCAAGCTCTCCACACATTCTCTTGCCATCCAGCCTTGTGTTGCACAGCCCACACCACACAAGTGCAGGTTGGGGCACCCTAGGTGCCCCAAGGGGATGGGCAGGCCCCTAGATGCCACAGCCCTGAGGCTCTGGGTGAAGTGGTGTGATCAAAAAGGCCCTATGACCCAACATCACATAAACCAATGTGTCTAGGGGTGGAAGTACAGCCCCTGCAACTTTAATCTGCATGAGTTTTTATATTTATTTACTTTAAATATAACTGTTAAGTATAATTGATGTAAAATTACTTACATAAATAGCGTTAGCATAGTGCTTGGTTATGAGCAAACACTCAGTAGGTTTTTTAACATTTTTCATTGATCTAATTACAAATTGTGGTTTAAATCATGGCATCCATAATCTCTGACACTCCTTGCATTTAGAGGTGGGGTCTGTGATTTACATTATGACTTGGAAACATCATCAAAAATATGTGACTGAGGATTAACCTGTGAACTGGACCCGGGCACTTGGGTCCTCACCCTGTCCCCTGTCCTTGGAACATGAGTTCCACTGGCCTTTTCTGCTCCCAGAGACTACTCTAAGGATACAGTCTGGAGATGGTGATGTGGTGCTGAGGCCATCTGGATGGTATATGTAACTGACACCAGTTAGGGTCTCTTTTATAAACTTTTAAGATTTGCCAGGTGGGTGTGGGGTCCATTCATCTAGGTGCCACCTGAAAGAAGCCTCATAGGTGAGTTCCCTTTTCTTATTAAAACTACAGTCTATTAACCTGGAGGGACCTGCTTCTTTCTCTGCCTGGTCCTGCCCTCTGAGTACAGGGGCAGTTTCAGATTACACCAGGAAAGCTTCTAAGAGGGTTGTGAACCACCACTCTAGGTGAGTTTGTACAGACTTCAAGTGAAAACTGCAGAGGAAGTGACCCTCTGACCTCCAAGGCAGGATCAGAGAAGTTCCCATGGATCTGCCAATGTTTCTGGACACCTGCCCTGTGGGAAGCCAGCATCACTGTAAAGAGCTTGACTCCCCAATTCCTTCATGTTGGAAATGACCCCTGCAGGTGCCCGCTTGGCATGCCCCAGCTGGGCTCCCAGCCAAAGTCGGTATCACCTGCCGGTTAAGTGAATGGGTCATCATGGACGTCCAGCCCAACTGAGCTCTTGGATGACTACAATCCTGGCTGTCATCTGACTGCAGTCACATGACAGCCCGAAAGCAAGAATTACCCACCTGTTCCTTCCCAAATCCCTAGTCCACAAAACCCTGAGCAAGAGGAAATGGTTGTACCATACCTCCAAGTATTAGGGTGATTTGTCACACAGCAGTAGTGTCTGGGACATACCCATGTGTGTGGTGTGGTGTGTGTGTGTGTGTGTGTGTGTGTGTGTGTGTACACATATACACATGTATATTGAATGGGGTGAAGCCCAGGGACCCTAGAACCAGATGCCTAGGTGAAAATGCCATTGGCTGTGTGACCTATATAAGCTCCTTACTCTCTCTGAGCCTCACTTGTTACCAGCAAAGGGACAGTAGGAGTCCTTCCTCATGGGATTATGGGAATTAATGTGTTTATGTCTATAAAGCACTTTGAACAGCTCAGTTTGCTACATAAATGCATATTTTTATTCCAGCTAAAATGTTAATAGCTTTTACTTATGTGGTAGGGTTTAACATCATTTTTCAAATGACATATTTAGCTGTGTGTGTGTGTGTGTGTGTGTGTGTGTGTGTGAGGTTTCCAGAAACCTTTTTTTCCAAAAAGCCACCATTGTATGGCAAATTCCCATAGCATCCTGTCAGCTTCTATGTCTCTTTCCTAAATCTAGCTGGGTTTATTTTTCCTTGCCAACTACTCTGTTTTAAATAGAATATTTTAATATCTGTTACATAAAGACCATTCTCTTTATTCTTTTCTAAATTTTCTTTCTGAATGCTTATTTATTCTTCTTGATGAAATGTGTTTTCAAGCTCAAATAGTAGAATTACTGTGTTTTGAACTAGGACTATATTGAAATTGTATTTCAATTTGAGGGAAAAAAGACAAAATTTAATATTTGAGCTTTTCACTTTAGAATGTCACATACTCTGCAATGTATTTATGCTTTTACTATGTCCTCTGTTACTATAAAGTAAGTTTTTATGCATCTTTCATATTTCCTCTGAAATCCATGCTGAGGTATTTTGTATTTTGCCAGGAATATTTCCCTATTGTATCTCTCACCAGTCACTACTAAGATAGATGAAAATAATTCATCTTACCTGCTTTCCTTGTATCTTGGTGGCTCACAATTTATAGACCCTTAGATATTTGGGGTTTTATGGTCTATCACTGCCAGGAGATGAAGGACAGGAGTGAGCCGCACAAGGTGACAAGTGACAAGTCCTGTTAGAAAATGCAGTGAGAGGAAAAGGCCAACCCTGTGCCAAGCCTGCAGGCCCCAGCTAGAGAGACATGCACTGGGAGACAGTAGTAAAACCACCCATTCCTTTTCATTCTTCTCTGTTATGCAAACAAACATACATAAAACCCATTAGCAGTGCCTCAAATGATAGCCAAAATAAGGAACAGATTCTCTCCAAATCACCTTTATCTGTTCTCTCACCCTTGGCACTGGAGCTCCCAGTGGGTAACCCCAGGATCACAGCCCTTGAAATATTCAGCCCAGGGTCAGATATACTCAGGGGTCATTTGGATGTCAGCCAGAGTGTCCAGCACCCAAAAGCCAGATAAGGTGTGTGTACATAGTCTCAGGTGTGACTGCACATGTAGTCACGTGGAGACCTTGAAAAATACTGTTGCCTGGTGCCACTCAGAGAAATTCTGATTTAATTCATCCAGGCTGGGGCCTGGGCACGAGGATTTTGTAATATTACCCAACTGATTTCATCAAGGAATCTCTGAACTGTAACCCAATTTGACTTTCAGTCAAAATGCAATTGTTCCTAAAACATCTGCAAAGGGCAGCAAGTGGAGGTCCTGTCTCAGGATAACACCTGCCTCTAAACATGCCTTTGGTGCCGAGTATCTCCCCAGATGTATAACCCCGCCCCCTTCTTGATTCCCAGTAAAAAAAAAAAAAAACACAAAACACACACAACCAAACAAAACCAAATGAAAATGCCCTTCACCCAAACTGTGTGTTAGGTCACTGAACTTTGTGCAGATTTCAGGCAGCTCAGCAAGTTTCTTGATATCCTCAACCCCAGCCCTGGCATCCCTGATTTTACAATGCCCTTGGCCTCACTTCCAGAGGTGGTTGTCATTTGCCCTTCATCCTACAGAGTCACTGACCTTATTTGTCTCACTGATTCCTCTTTCCTTTAGCATTTTCTATTTGTCCACCATATCCCTTCCCTCCAGACCCCTCAGCAGGTCCAAACCCTCCCTCTGCAAGGCAAAACACTTCAGCCCTTTCTGGATTTTCCCACAGCCATGAAGGTGTTCAGAAAATAGAGGACTTCCTAGTGAACAGGATCCAATTTTTTTGTGGGGCATTTTTAATTATAAAGAGCATATTTCCCTTCCTTTTACCCAAATCTAGGCCCCTGAGAAATAGACTAAGAAAAATGTCCATGTTCCCTGAATAGTTACTAGCTGATAAATGGTACTGAGACTGTTGGCCCCACGGGCTGTGTGCATTACTTACTGGTCACACTACCCACATGAAGGCAACATCATCAAATAATCCCTGAGGTTGACGCTGACTCACAAGCCAGCGAATGCCTGGTTCTTATAATAATGATGGTAAGGCAGTCCTTGTGGTGATGCATCCTCCTTCCCTCTCACTCCACCAGTTTTCAGAGAAACAGACTCTATCTTTTAGGCTATGGCTTGGAGAATCTGATCTTGGCTAAAGCAGTCAGAGTAGCCAATCTCCCCCAAGCCTTAGTGACTGATTTAAAGATGGCATGTGAAATATGGCCGTTTGTAGCAAAGTGGATGGACCTCAAGGGTGTCATGCTAAGTGAAATAAGTCAGGCAGAGAAGGACAGATACCATATGTTTGCACTCATAGGTCTCATAGGAGAAACCTAACAGAGGACCATAGGGAGGGGAAGGGGGAAAGTGAGTTGGGGAGAGAGAGGAGCACAAATCATGAGGAACTATTGAATACTGAAAATGAACCGAGGTCTGAAGGGGGAGGAGGATGGGGGGAAGGGGTGATTGTCATGGAGGGGGCACTTGTGGGGAGAAGCACTGGATGTTATATGGAAACCAATTTAACAATAAACTATTATAAATTAAAAAAAAAAGATGGCATGTGACCCAAGCCTGGCCACTTGCAGATCATGAGACTTAATGTTAGAATTTGTTTCTACTATTTAAGAAGCAAGCTCCCTCTTTTTTGCTGGGCATGAAAATGAGAGATAGGAGGTTCAGAGCAGTTGTTTGAAAATGAAGCAAATTACGGGGGCATCAGAGCAGAGTCATGAGTGCCTGCACCAAGCAATGCCTGATGTCAGCCCTGCCTCTGGACATATTGGTTATGTGGAAGAGTTCTCCCCCTTCTTTGGGCCTCTCAGCTTGGGTTTTCCAGCACTTGTTATCTTATGAGCCCTAACTGATAAAGCAGGCAAAGACTGAACTCACCATTCGTCAGACCATACAGTCCTGTGATATCTCTTGACTGTTTTTTCTCAAAGTGGAGAGACTGCAAGACTGAAACAAAAGTCTTCCCTGTTAGTGGCCTTACAACGGCAATAGATCAAAGGCCAGAAACCTAAAACAACATTGGGCCTCCCCCTTGCACCCTCACAGGGGTCCATCATCAAAACGTTGGCCAAGAAATCAGTGTCTATTTGCCATCAACTGAGACACTACCCTTGTAGGAGGGTCCTCAAGATAGACCACTTCCATGGTTGATGGCACTCTACTGAGAAATTTTCATGTGAAGTGTCACTGGTTATTTGCTTAAATGGTTAAAGGCAAACTAAAGTTAAAATTAATGGAAAACCTGGCAAATTCTGGTAGATAGGGGCTATACTCCCTACTTTAAGCCCACTTGCTCCAGAGCCTTCTGTGAAAAGTAGCAGAAGCTGGCCAAGGGTAAGAATTCCTACTACAGTCAACTCTCCTGGATGTCTGCCTCTAGTATCCAGTCAAGAGGAGAAGGCAGAGTTTCATGTTGTCCTTTCATTTCCAAGTTTAGACATTTTCTTGTGAATCTGGTTTATGGATATCCATCAGTTAATTATCATTTTCTTTCCCAAGGACAACTATTGCCTTCTTATTTGTTTTGTTTTGTGTCCTGAGAATTTGGCTTATCCGCCATCAGGTTAGAGACCCCCAAAATAAGGCTAGGCAGAAATGTGGGCTGTACTCCATTTGCAGCTAGGGTCCTGCCAACTGTTGCCATCTCTCAGAGAAATTACCTAAGCCTTTCTTCCTTTTGGCTGTATTTGGGCTCTAAAGCTTGGGAGGGTAATATCTTTTGCACCCTCCTTGAGCACATCTCTTATATCCATGAGGTTGTTCAATACTGCCAGGATATTTCCTGTTTGTCCCAAATGAAATTTAGCAACATATTTGAAAGAATTTTTTTGAAATAGCTTTATGGTCAGAAGTTGGCCAGATTGGAAGCTAATACTTAGTTTTTTTTGAAATAGTTCTATGGTCAGAAATTGGCTGGGTTAGAAGCTAATATTCAGAGGCTGATACAAAATTTCTTTTAGGCCCTCTTCCCTCAGCTAAATGAAGCTGGGTACCTAGGGGAAAGAAAGGCATTCCAAAGACAAATGGCTCTAAATATAGAACATAGGAATTTCTTTATTCCCATTTTTGTTGAGGATTGTAAAAAAGCAAATAGAAGATGATATTGTTAAATGGTTGGCTCAGCTGCTTGATAGCATTCAGGTTGCAAACCAATTCTTTGAGGAATTACACCTGTCTTATTTATAAATTGAGTTTTTAGGAAAACAGAAATGCAGCTCTAGAATTCAAAGCCCACCTATCCATTTTACCAATAGCAACCCCCCTTAATCTCAAAAAGCTTATAGGCATTGTAAAATATCTGGACTTAGGACACAAAAATCCTCTTGCAGTTACTTGCATTAGTTTCCTATGCCTTTGAGATATAAATTTTCTACCCAGTCTTTTCTAGGAATGTTCTATATCTTTGAAGTGTAAATTTCAGGTAGTTAATTCTTATCAGAGGGGAGATAAAGGCTAGTATAGGCAAATATATTTGCAAATTTTTGCCACAAATATTACTGAAAAGCTTACGCCATCTGAGGAAGTAGCCTTAAATTATTCCATCTGCCAGAAACACAGTTTGGAACCAACCATACTTTTATAAAGTAACAAGTCTGGATTATTGTACCTGTTTCATGGCTAAAATTTTGAAAAGAAAACTATAAGGTCTGTTTCTGTCTAAATTTTTATCTATGCATGTTATAGATCTGTGGAATTTTTGTACCTCCAAATGATATTGTCAACGTTAATTTGTAAAGAGCTCTATTTAACTGGCTTAAAGAAAACTAAGTGCTCTATAAATTAAGTATACTCTATAGGGAGAAATATACTCTCAAAATTTTTTTCAATAAAAAGTAAAGAAATATGTTCTCAGAAATATATAAATTAACCCAAATGTTTTTCAACTTCATGCGATCTAGAAAATTTTCAGTAAATAACAGTTAGTTTGTTGGTTGGTTTTATTAAAACAGGTGTGTCTTCAGAGTTACCAGCATTAAATACAATGTGGACATATAAATTTTGTTCCACCTAGGTTCCTAGGAGTCAAATAGGCTCATGTTGTACCTATCAACAAAATCAGTGAGCATGAAAGATAGTTTAAGATAATGGTTAACAGTTTAGTGTTTCATGATTTTTCTTTGTAAATAAGCTATGCATTATTGAGAACAGGTAAATTAGATATCAGTAAGATACAAGTTTATAATGAATTTTTCAACTGTGCTTATTATATATCTACTTAAAAGTAGTTTATAAAATGTTTTTGGTAACTTGAAACCTTAAAGATACACTAAGTGAAGTTAAATGATGGATATTCATTGAATATCTAGATATCTTCCAAGTAAGACAAAATCCTCAAATTTTAAATATTGAACACAAATTTATCTACTTTTGATTTATTACAAAGGAAGTAAATAAATTTGGGTCTTTCAGTAAACATGTATGCTGCCACATTGAAAGTTTTACTATAAGGAAGCATTGTGAAACGTATTTATAAATTTGCCAATCCACAGACTGCTAGTGTAACCCAGAGTACACAATTGCTTACATCTTTGTTTTCAATACGAATTAAGAATTATAAAGATTAAGAATTCTAATAATCAGGAATACCTGGGTGACTCAGGTCCAACTCTTGATTTCTTAGGCGTCCAACTCTTGATTTCAGCTCAGATCATGATCTCAGGGCTCCTGAGTTCAAGTTCTACTTCAGGCTCTGCATGGACACTGCAGAACATGCTTGGGATTCTCTCTCCCTCTCTTTCTGCCCCTTCTTGTCTGTCTGTCTGTCTGTCTCTCCCTCTCTCTCTCAAAATAAATAAATAAATAAACATAAAAAAAAAAGAATTCTAACCAATTAAAACTTCTTAGAAATAATGAGTGAAATGAAATAACTATAGAGTCCACTTTCAGGCAACAAGCTTGAGTGGTGCAAATCTGACAAGACAACAGGGGCCAAAGAGACCCAGAACTAACACAAACAGGCTCAATAAGCCATAAGCCCCAGCCAACCAAAGGACTACTTAAGCAAGCACACTTCCTAAGTTTACCAAAGAAAGAAAATTCCATAAGTCCTGGCCTGTACTTCCTTGCTTCACCCTATAACCAAATCCTTTCACCACTGCTTCCTCCTGGCCAACTGTCTCTCCTTTTCTGTCCTGCCTATGGCTCCCTTGAAGTGTTTTCAGTAAACATTTATCTCCTTTGTTCTGCTTTCAGGTGAATGCTCTCAAGGCCTGTGCCTCTGGCATCTACCTGATCCAAGTGCTCCATTACAACTGTGTATGAAAAGTAGGGAACTACAACTATTTGTTTTAGAATAAGAAAGAGGAAGGAAAACATAAATGGAAATAAAAGAAGTTGTAGAAGGTTTGTGAAAAAGAAATCTTGGAAAAAGAAATTTATGTGTAGGCAAGCTGGCTCGGATTGGAATGGATTGATTTATGTTTTTAATGAATGAATTTTAATTTCAAAAGTACACTGAAGCAAAATTGTAATTTGGTTTTCTCTCTGTTAAAAGGGCAGAAGTTTTTCTTACAGATTATCAGTCTGCCCTTAGTAGGAAATCATAAACAAATATTTTTGTTTATCTTTTAAGTAATCTGCCTAGAAAACAAAAGAAAATTGTATTTTACCAAAATAACTTACTGTGCTTCATGTCTTTATCAGGTATTTGATTATTTGAGAATATCTAGTCTTCTCAATATTAAAAGACCTATGTGTTGGGATTTTTTTTCTCTTTTGGCTTTGTTTTTGCTTTTGTTTTTTATAGCTACATAAGTTTCCGTATTTGTCTTCAAAGTTTTGAATATCACTTTGATTAAATGGATAACTAAGTATTGTTTCACAGTGATCTATGATCCTATCTGATCAAGTGTTTTAAAACCTTTTGATATTTTTTACAAACTCTCAAAAATAAATTCTAAATGAAATCTTTTTGACCTCGAACTAAATATGGGATTTTCTAGAGGTACCTGGGAATATCTGAAAAAATTTGTTCTTTCTTCTTATAAAAAGAGACTAAATTGGGGGTGCCTGGGTGGCTCAGTCATTTACGTGTCCAACTTCAGCTGAGGTCATGATCTCACGGATCGTGAGATCAAGCACCGCATCCAGCTCTGTGTTGACAGCGTGGTGTCTGGAGCCTGCTTCAGAGTCTGTGTTTCTCCCTCTCTGCCCCTCCCCCACTCACACTCTGTCTATCTCTTTCTCAAAAATAAACATTAAAATTTTTTTTAAAAAAGAGACATTAAATCAGTTAGGCTTATTTGATATGTTAAATTACATAGAAAGTATTGTCAAATAAGAAGTGATGTTTAACCTTCCTAGGTTATATTTGTATGAGTATGTTCTAACATAAATATTTCACAGATCGTATAAAATTCCTAAAACTCTGTCATGGTATAGTGTTATCACTCATAATATCATTGTAAAATGTGTTTTACAGAAATAAAATTTTGGGGTCAATTATACTATAATTAACTCTCATGAGACCTTTAACCATGGCCATTTTTAAATCTTTTATAATTAACAGACAGCTATTGTTTTACTTTGATGCTTTTGCAAAAGTGAGATTCATGGAAAGGATCCTAACACTCTGAATATCTTTTTCCACCTTTTCTTCTTGTTCTGGCCTGGAAAGATAATGCCATTATTTACATATCTCAGGCTATTGCTAGGGTGGACGTGGAAGTAATCCAACCTCCAAATGACTGTTGGAAATGCCATGATGATGGTGGTTCCATAGTTTTGCCTGTCACACACTTCTGAATTCCAGTGCCTCAGCTTCACTGGAGCACTCTGCTCCCTCTCTATGATATTGGCTTCCTGAATCTTGGGGGGACATTTTGGACTCTGAGGAAAAAATCAGGGTCACCACCAAAGCTATAGCTGCCTGGCAGAGATCATTGAATTTGCTTGTAAAAGTTGCCCTGACAATAGAGTAGCTTGGGATTAGCTACGTGCAGATCAAGAAGGAATTTGTGTAATAATCAGCACCCAGTTCATCTGGATAAACCCTTCTAGGAAAGTGGAGACACAGTTACATGAAATACATAAGAGGACAACTCACTTAAATTTTTTTAATGTTTTCATTTTATTTTTTGAAAAAGAAAGACAGAGCATGAGTTGGAGAGGTGCAGAGAGAGAGAGGGAGACACAGACTCTGAAGCAGGCACCAGGCTCTGAGCTGTCATCACAGAACCTGATGCAGTGTTCGAACCCACAAATGTGAGATCGTGACCTGAGCCAAAGTCAGATGCTTAAGTGACTGAGCCACCCAGGTGCCCCTAGAACAACTAACTTAAAGACATATCCCCTACTTTGAGACAATTTCTTGGCTTAACTTGATTCTAGCTGGTTTTGTTCATGAGGACCCTGGCTCAGGAGTGCTCTCCAAACTATGGGTATTGTTTTATTGCTAATTATTATTATTATCTCCCTAATACATTACATTCCCTCAAAAGATTTTTTTTGAGAGAGAGAGTACAAGAGGGGGAAAGGATCAGAGGGAGAGAAAGAGATTTGTCAAAAATATCAAAAGGTTTTTAAAACATTTGATCAGATAGGACCATAGGTCACTGTGGAACAATACTTAGTTATCTATTTAATCAAAGTATATATGGAAAATATGGAAAATAACATAGCTATTTAAAAAAAGGATCCTACCAAGTACTCTTGACCACTGATATTGATGCCAAATTATAGGGCATTGAACCTTGGGTCCATATTTCAAAATCAAAGAAGGATCCACCTGATATATTCACAGGTACTAGAGACTCAGAATCAAATTGATGATGAAGAGAAGTAGCCAACATTGAAGAAGGCTGTTCCACCCAAGGTGTTGGATAAAGAACATATTTTTCCTTCCATTTTTCCCTCTCTGACCATCCCTTTCCTAATTCTTAATTCTCAGGCTGGCGCCCAATGCAGGGCTCTATCCCATGACCCTGCGATCATGACTTGAACTGAAATCAAGTTGTTTGGACACTCAACTGACTGAACCAACCAGGTGTCCCCCTCAAAAGTTTTAAATGCATATAGGCAACAATTGACCAGGTGATAGATGGCCTCTGACCAACTAAAACAACAAAAGAAAACAGAAGAATGTAACCAGCTCCAAGAATACAAGCTTGACACCATCTCTTGTAAATACTACTCTGAGACCCCAGAGGCAATGATAACTGAGAGTTACACTAAGGCCAATATCTTTTATCAGAACTCTTGAATGAATGGTCAAGAGGGAAGCTCTTGAAACAAATATTTCGGTTCAAGATGCTCCATTCCTGGCTCAGGTTGCCACATCAGCAAACCTAACTTTCATGTTCCTATAGAGTCTTCACTTGACAAGAAACACAAAGCATCCAGTCAACTAAACCCCAAATATCAGTCCGACTCTGAGCATTATACATATTTTCTTGTTCATTGATCTTTCCAAATGAGGCCAATTATGCAACTCAGTCAATTATGCCCTGTCTCCATGTTGCTGCTGCTAATGTTATATAAAACCTTCTCTTGGGGTGCCTGGGTGGCTCAGTCAGTTGAGCTTCTGACTTCAGCTCAGGTCATGATCTCACGATTCATGGGTTTGAGCCCTGCATCGGGCTCTGTGCTGACCACTAGCTCAGAGCCTGGAGCCTGCTTCAGATTTTGTGTCTCTTTCTCTCTCTGCCCCTCCCCTGTTCATGCTCTGTCTCTCTGTCTCTCAAAAATAAATAAATGCAAAAAAAAATTAAAAACAACTTTCTCTAGACCAAAATTCCCCAGGAAGAGTGTGCCACCACTTGGGTGGCACTATAGTCTCCCAATTCATGCATTGGTTTTCCTTATATAAAGGACATGACACTTATTACTAAATTGTTTTAGTTTTGTCATTTGACAGTCCCATAAACAAAGATAAAAGACAACCATAGACACACTTCCTAGGGGAAAAAACAAAACAAAACAAAACAAACAAACAAACAAAAAAACCCACACAAAAAAACCAGCATGTAATTTCTGTCCTTGACGAAATGTCTTGGGTTTTTCCCTTATTATTTTCGTTACTTTTTTTTAACTCTTCTTTTTTTGGTGGTGGGGGTGGTTATGTTTAAATGAAGTTGCTTTTACAACACCAAAGACTTAATCATCCATTTCCTATATAAAAGGTAGCTACTTTTTTGCTCAAGTATATTGTAGTATAGAGGTGGAATTTAAGGAAAGGTATTAAGCAGGCTGTGTTGTAGCTTATGGGCAAGTAATAAATTGTATCATGTATCTTGAATGTATCATAGATAAGCTGCTATATAACGGTCGGCACTTCAGATAGCTGTGAAATTAGGTGATTAACTAGTTGTTACATAACCTCCTAATTTCTCTATAAGTCTAATTACATGAAATAGAAGTTGGGATTTTGATTTTTTACTTTGCTTTTCTGTTTGGAGTGTAATTGTAACTACTGTAGAGTAAATGATGGAAAATAATTGCATATGTTAAAAAAATAAATAAATAAACAGAAAAAAGTTTAAAAAAAAAGACAACCATAGAGAGGGAGAAAACATTTGTGAATATAGCTAGTATGGAACTTATTTCCAGCATATATACAGAACTGTTACAATTCAATAAGAAGACAACTAACCCATTTTAAAATAAATAAACCTCAGTTTTAAAACTTAAAAAGATAACCCAATTTTTAAAATCCCATAAGATTTTACTTTTTTTAGTAGTTTATAGTCAAATTGGTTTCCATAAAACACCCAGTGCTCTTCCCCACAAGTGCCCTCCTCCATTACCACCATTCCCGTTCCCTCCCGCCTCCCCCTTCAGCCCTGGGTTCCTTTTCAGTATTCAATAGTCTCTCATGATTTGCATCCCTCTCCCCACCTCTTTTTCCCCCTTTCTCTTCCCATTGTTCTCCATTGGGTTTCTCCTCTTAGACCTATGAGTGCAAAAACATATGGTATCTGTCCTTCTCTGCCTGACTTATTTTGCTTAGCATGACACCCTGGAGGTCCATCCACCTTGCTTCAAATGGCCATATTTCATTCTTTCTCGTTGCCATGTAATACTCCATTGTATATATATACCACATCTTCTTGATCCATTCATCAGGTGATGGACAATTAGGCTCATTTCATGATTTGGCTATTGTAGAAAGTGCTGCTATGAACATTGGGGTACATGTGCTCCTATGCATCAGCACTTCTGTATCCCTTGGGTAATTCCCTAGCAGTGCTATTGGATTTTAATACACATTTCTCCAAAGAATATATGCAAATGACAAAGAAGTACATGAAAAGATGCTCATCATTAGCTATTAGGGAAATGCAAATCAAAATGGAATACCACTTTGCATCCACCATATGGCTACAGGAAAGAAAGAAAGAAAAAAGAAAGAAAGAAAGAAAGAAAGAAAGAAAGAAAGAAAGAAAGAAAGAAAGAAAGAAAGAAAGAAAGAAAGAAAGAAAGAAAGAAGAAAAGAAAGAAAGAAAGAAAGAAAGAAAGAAAGAAAGAAAGAAAGAAAGAAAGAAAGAAAGGAAGAAAGAAAACAGACAATAACAAATTAGAACCTGATACTGCTGGTAGGAATGTAAAATGGTACAGCTGCTTTGGTAAACAGTTTGGCATTTCTTCAAAAGTTTAGGCATTTGGTTATTATACCACCCAGCAATTCTGCTCTGATACAGATATCCAATATAAATGAAAACACGACCACAGAAAGACTTACACATAAATGTGTGTAGGTGTGTTATCTATAATTAAAAATACTAATAAGGAAAAACTCACAAATGTCTGTCAACTGATGAATGAGTAAACAAAATAAAGTGTATCTATCCAATGGAATATGGTTGTGCAATACAAAAATTAAGTACTGATACCTGCTACAACATGGATAAATCTTGAAAACATTACAGTATTTTAAAAAGTCAACAACAAAAAGACCACATCTTCAATGATGTCAAATGGCTAGAAGGGGCAAATTTGTAAAGACAAAATTTAGATTAGTGGTTGCCTAGGGCTGGGGGCAGTGGTGTGGTGGTGGATCACAGAGAGGTGGATGGTGTTAAAGGGTAAAATCCTTTTTTGAGAGTAATGAAAATGTTCTAAAGTTAGATTGTGTAGATATTTGCACAGTTCTGTGAATATACTGAGAACCACTGAACTACACACTTTAAATGGTTGAATAGTGTGATATGTGAATTATATCAGAATAAAGCTATTTAACAAAAATTCATCCCAAAGTCCATTTATCCAAGCCAAATGTTTACTCTGGGTTCTTTCCCATTTCAAATAATTTCCAGCCACATTGTCCATTCAAGCCTCAACAAAATTAAACAAATACAATTAAACAATTGTACTCTAAATATAAGTCAACATAGAAATTTCCCACCACCTCCCCCCACCCTCATTAACTCATTCCCAGGAAAAATTAAAGTTGAAGACTAATTCCCCTTATATGGTAAAGTCCTAAGTATTCAGAATACTCTTATTCTCATGTGAGTTAAAACACCCAAAAATTTAAGTTTATAGTTTATAAATTATCCTCCCCAAATTCTTATTCAGCTCAGATTCAGTCAGAATCTGAGCCATTGAGATTCCCAGGCTCAGTGGCTGGGTGAAGTCCAACTTCCTACAGCAGCTAAAGCCTGATTCTCATGATGATTGTGTATAAGGTTTTGAAAGCAGCAATTCCCAAAGTGTGGTTTTTGGATCAGCTGCAACAGTAACTGTTTTTGGATCAGCTGCAACAGCAGTTACAGCAGCCAGGAATTTGTTAGCAATGCAAATTCTCAGGGCCCATCCCAACCCTGCTGAATCTGAAACTCTGTGGGAGGGTCCGATAATCTGTGTGTTAATAAATTATGATAGGCAGCCTCCTAAGTGGCCCCCATGATCTCCTGTCTTCACACCCTTGTATAATTAATCAGCCCCCTTCCCCTGAGCATGGGCTGCTCTTAGTGACTAGTTTGCAATGAAAAGGATATGGCAGAAATGAAGAGATGTCACTGGCAAACCCAGTCTATGCAGTCCATAAAGACTGTGACTTCCATCTTAGGTACTCCCTGGGTCTCTATCTCTTAGAGCACTAGCTGCTGCAATGAAAAGACACTAAGGAAGCCTGCGGAGACACTGACATGATGGGCAACCAACGCTTGCCAGCCACCACGTGAGGAAGTTTGGCTGCAGTTCCCCCACCAAACAATTCCAAACAAGCCTCCACTGGAGAACACAGCTCTGGCCAATAGCTTGGCTGTAACCTCACAGAGACCTTGAGCTGGAGGCACCCAATTAAGTTGAACTTGCATTCCTGACCCACAGAAACTTAGATAAGAAAAGCTAACTGTCTTAACCTTCTAAGATTTGCAATAATTCATTACACAGAAATATGTAACTAATTTACATATATTATGTAATTAGGTGATTCTGATACAAGGTAAGGTTTGAGAACCACTGCTTTCACATCGGAAGTCGTCAGTCACCAACTGAGGCAGAATTTCTCACTCTTGCCCTTGCCTTGCTGTAAGGATCAGGTAAGTTTTGATGGCTTTACCTACTTCTCAGATTGGTCACCAGCCTTTCCTAACTCTGGTAGGACTTTTGTTCTTTGCCAGATTGAATGCCTCCCTTTCTGGCTTTTACTTTCTCCTTGCTTTCAAACCCCACTAATTTTTCTTCTCACACTATATTTTGCCCAAGTGGTACCATCTAGAAGGATATAAATCAGTAACAGCTATCCTGTCAAAGTCATCAGCTATTGAAACAAGTCTTGTCCATTATCTCTTCCTGAGATGGATAACTTCCATCTAAGGAGACATTTGCCATCACAGTCCACTCAGTGCAATTCCCTGTGGTAAGTATATTCTGTCTCTGCTGTACTCTCCCTGGTTTCCTTCTGTTCATCAAGTACACTCTCCTGGAAGTGAAGGAAACCTGCATCTCCACCCATAGTGTCCACATCACCTGGAAAGCCAGCACAAAAACTCTAATGAGTTTAGGTTGGTGAAATTGATTGGCAAATCTGACCGAAGCTGTGATCCTCTCCCTGACTGTACATAAAATCACTCAAGAGCTTTGGACACATGCTGACCCCTAGACTCCATCCAGACTGCTGAAGTCACACTCCTCAGGTGACTCTCACAGTTTTAGAGAGCAATCCCTCAACTCTTCTTACTGTGGGTACTCTTTGTGCAGCACCCTTCCCCAACCCCATGGTTTCATAGATCTCCCCACTCCTCTAAAGGTGTCATTCCAGTCTCTCCTGAAACCTCTCTTCTCTTCAACAGTGGGATGCCTTTGGCTCCAGCCACTGTTTTTAATTCAGTTACAACATATGTCTCCTTCACCTCACATTTGCATTGCCTCCTTCAAGAACAATTGGATACATACTGGTCTCCATCTACCTTTCCTGGCCTTCAAATCCATTTTGTGTTTCATGTCAGTCTCATTGGTCCAGATACTTAAATTCATAGGGAAGACACTTCCTTTAGCTAAATTAGTGGGTATATCAGTAAGTGTTCTCCAAAGAAACAGAAACAATAAGATCTATGTAAATATATGGAGAAATTTATTTTAAGTAATTGGCTCATGTAATTATAGGGGCTAGAAAGTCTGAAATTTGCCAGGCAGGCCAGCAGCCTGGAAACTCAGGAAGAATTTATGTTATTATCTTAAGGCAGAATTCCTTCTCCTGGGAAGCTCAGATTTTGCTCTTAAGGCACCAAACTGGTTGGATGAGGCTTATCTAACATTGCCAAAGGTAACTCTTTTACTTAAAGTCAGGTAAATGCAGATGTTAATCATATATACAAAAATACCTTTACATCAACATCTAGACCAAACAGCAGAGTCAAATAGATACATAAAATTTAACATCACCATTGATTTTCTTCCTTTTTGTTCTTATTCTTCCTCTGTTCTAGTTTTGAAAGCTAATCTTAAGAATGCTTTCCAAAACACTTCTGTTCTTGCTTACGTTTTCAAAGAAATATCATTCTAGGGACAGAATGTTCCATACAGAGGCCTTTCAGTGGCATTCCTGGCCTGTAGCTTTACAGTGATATCACTGAGAAGATTATTTTTATAAATACAGCAAGAAGTGCAGTGACATCAGCAAGAAGGCTGTTTTGTTCCTGATATGAGCTTATACATGTGAGCACACTCATCTGGGCCCAGGCTTGTGTTTCAGAACCAGTGGTATGTTTGGGCTGGTCCTTGTGGTTCTTATTATGATGGCAAGATGCCCTAGGTAATAACCATCAGAAATATGTAGAAAACCTTAAATACTCAACAACAACAACTATTAGAACAAGTAAATAAGCTAAACAAAATTGTAGGATGCAAAATCAACAAACAAAAAATCAGTTGCATTTCTATACACCAGTAATGGATTACCAAAAAAGAAATTTTAAAAATCCCACTGACAAGAGCACCAAAAAGCAGAAAATACTGAGAAATAAGCCCAGATGAGAAGGTGAAAGACACATACACTGAAAACTATAAAATACTAATTAAAGAAATGAAAGCAGAAACACATAAATGGAAAGCAGTCCATGTTCCTGAATTGGAAGAATTAGTATTGTTAAAATGTTCATATTACCCAAACAACTTATAGATCCAATGTAATCCCTCTCAAAATCCCAAATACATCTTTATAGAAATAGGAAAGAAATCCTAAAATTCCTAAAGAACCACAAAAGTTTCATAAAAAGGTCCAAAGCTGAAGGCATCACACTTTCTGGTTTCAAAACATGTTACACAGCTACCATCAAAACAGCATGGTACTGGTATAAAATAAACATATTGCCCAATAAAATAGAATAGAAATCTCAGAAATAAGCCCACATGTATACATGCTCCTGGTTTTTGTTAAGGGTGCCAAGAATAAACAATTGGGAACAGATAATCTCTTAATAAATGGTGTTGAGAAAGCTGGATGTCCACATCCATAAGAATGAAATCAGACCCTTCTCTTTTACCATAACAAAAATTAACTAAAATCAACTAAAGGTTTGGACATAGATTTATAAACCTAAGCTCCAGAAGAAAATATTACAGAAAGTTTCTTTTTTTTTAATTTAAAAATATTTTTAATTTATTTTTGAGAGAGAGAGAGCACTAGCGCGAGAAGGGCAGAGAGGGAGAGACGGAGATACAGAATCTGAAGCAGGCACCAGGCTCTGAGCTGTCAGCACAGAGCCTGACTTGGAGCTCAAACCTTGAACAGGGAGATCATGACCTGAGATGAAGTTGATGCTTAACCAACTGAGCCACCCAGGTGCCCAGAGAGTTCTTGACATTGGTCTTTAGCAATAATCTTTTGAATGTGACAGCAAAAGCACAAGCAACAAAACCAACAATAAACAAGTGGGACAATATCAAAGTGAAAAGCCTCTGCACAACAAATGAAACAATCATCCGAGTGACAAGACAATCTACAGAATGGGAGAAATCAGTTGCAAACCATATATCTAATAAGGAGTTAATTTCCATAATGTATAAAGAACTCATAAAGCTCAACAACATAAATAAATAGATAGATACATGATAGATGATAGATAGATAGATAGGTAACCCATTTAAAAAATGACCAACAAACTTTAATAGACATATAAATGGTCAACAGTTACATAAAAAGATGCTCAACATCACTAATCATCAGGGAAATGCAAATCAAAATCACAATGAGACATCACCACACATCCTTTATGATGGCTATTATCAACGAAACAAAAGATAAGCATTAGGGAGGTTATAGTGTAACTGGAACTTAAACAGTGTTGGTAGTGATATAAAATGATGCTCCTGCAATGGAAAATGGTATGTAGTTTCCTCAAAAACTCAATAATAGGATTGTCATATGATCCAGAAATCCCACTTTTGGCTAGATACACAAAATAATTGAAATCAGGATCTCAAAAAGATATTTGCACTCCTGTGTTCATGACAGCATTATTCACAAAATCCAAGATATGGAAACAACCTAAAGGTCCATCAACAGATAAATAGATAAAGAAAATATAGTTTTACACACACACACACACACACACACACACAACTCTAATTCATCCTTGAAAAAGAAGTAAATCTTACCATTTGTGACACTATTGATGGATCTAGAAGGCATACCAGGTGAAATAAGTTACTCACAGAAGGAAAAATACCGCATGATTACTCTTACCTGAAGCATCTAACACAGTCAAAGGTATAGAGGTAGACAACAAAATGATAGTTTCCAGGGATGGGGGGAGTATAAGAAGTTGCTGTCCAAAGGGTAAAAAGCTAATTTTACAAGGGAAGTAAGTTCCAGAGATCTTCTGTACAACATAGTGACTGTAGTTAACAATAAGGTGTTGTGTTCTTAAAAATTTGTTAAGAGAATAGATTTTAAGTGTTCTTATTACAAAAGAGAGGGACACAAGAAAATATTTGGAAGTGATGGATATGTTTATTACCCGAACTGCAGTGATTGTAACAAGAATCTATGCATGTGTCCAAACTCACCAAGTTATGTACATTAATTATGTGCATTTTTGTGTATCAATTATACTTCAATAAGCAAGAAAAATTAAAACAAAATAAATGCAATGTGTGACACTGGATTGCATCTTGGACTAGGGAAAATCACTTCTATGATGGACGTTAGTTGAACAAAATCTGTCTGTGGACTGTAGATTAACCATTAATGCCATATCAGTTAAGTGTCCTGATGTTTATAACTGTCTTGTGGTTATGAAAAGAATGTCCATGTTTTTAGAAAATACAACTGAAGTATTTAGGGGTATTACATAATTGTAAAATATGCATACAAAGAAAAAATAGAAAAAAACGTAGCCAAAAATGTTAATAATTGGTGAATCTTGGTACAAGGGAGGTTTTGTACTATGTTTACAAATTCCTTATAAGTTTTAAATTATATAAAATGAAAGCTTAAAGGAGAAAAAAAGATCAGGGAGAGGAATTTATGACCCTCATGGATCTGCTTTCCTTCTGCCCACACCTCCAAGCCAGTCATGACTCACTGGGCACCCCCAGCTGCAAGGCGTGTGGGAGCTGGTCTCCAGGCAGATTCTTGTGCCAATCACAGCTCAAGAATTCTATTGTTAAAGAGAATACATATAATATAGCAAGAGTGGGCTAATGGACCCAATTGTTATTCACATAAATAAAATGGATCCATATCTCTGCTTTCTAAATTCTATAAGTTAAACATTATAGTCCATGAAATTAAACTGAACAGATCTTGCATGAATGTAAAATATACCATCGCCCTTACATGTGACTTAGAATCAAGGAGAGAATCTCCACCTCCATGAAATATCTTCCTGATTTTATCTGTCCTGGATCCACTTCCTTGGGATATACACAGTCTCTGAGAGCAATATCCTTTCAGATATGTGTCACTCTGTCTCCTCCAGCTTGACAAGTCTCCTGCTGGCACCATACTGCCCCCCACCCCAACTCAGCAGAGCCCAACAGGGGGTGGCTGGCCTCCGGCCCAGAAGTGCTGTAGAGGTTCATGGCCAGCACAAGGGCAGAGACTGGAGGGGGACCTGTGTGGCTTAGAGACAGCAGGCGCTAACAATTGGAGAAGGTAGTCATGGATCCTTGTTCAAAATACAGTTAAAAGTTTAAACCTAGCTTGCACCATTTAATAGTTTTGTCCTTTTAAATATGTGTGTATGAGCAAAAGAGAGGGAGAGAGGAGGATTGGTTCTCTGATGGGTTAGATCCTTCATTTGGCTTGGGAAGGCAGGAGACATTATATTTTAAAGAAATTAAGGTATATGGTTTCAAGATTTTTAGGATTTGTGGGTCAGCACCCCAAAGGTGGATTAGTGGGAGTCACACAAAAGAACAATCCCTGGTAGAACATACCAGGTGTGGAGCAACAGTCCTCTCATTCCAGGTACTTGGGTCTGCTCTTTGGTGCTACATTTTCAAATACGAAATTCCCCTTGGGGTCAAAGCTTAACTAAAACTCTATGTGATCATTAGGACAAGGAAACTTAAAGACAAACACATTGTATTTCCAGGGGAATGACTACATTTCCTCTTAATTCCCTAAAGTTTTTCTTCCTTACCATTTTCTTAGCTCTCTTACCTGTGTTTTAAAAATATATGGGCATAAAAGAATATTATGCTAAGTCACAAGACAATCGCTCTATGGTTCCACTTATATGAAGGGCCTGGAGTAATTAAATTCATAGGGATGGAAAGTCTAGTGGTGGCTGCGAGGGGCTAAGGGGAGGGTAGAATGGGGAGCTGCACAATGCATACAGATGGGGAAGATTAAAAAGTCCTGGAGATTATGATGGTGATGATTCACAGCAAGGTGAAGGTATTTAATGCCACTTAAAATGGCTAAGATAGTAGATTTTATGTTATGTATGTTTTACCACAATAAAAAAGGGGGGAAACCCCTCCAAATTCACGCAAATTATTATTCCCCTAGAGTGTTTCTTGCATTGATCACATCCTTTTCAGTAGTTGAAGACACTGAAATCTCACATCAAGCCAAAAAGTTTCCCAAAAAAGCAAGGTCATTCATTACCCATCTCTGAGACTAGGTTGGGCAGAACAAGATTGGAGCATGCTTTCTGAGGATGGTTCTCACCTCCCATAAAAGGCCCTGCTGTTCTCCTCCAGGGACTTGCTGGGCTAGAACCCAAAGGGGGTCACAGTGAAGAGCAGGAGCAGTGTGTGCTCTTCCCACGAGAGCTCCTTTCAGCTCCCAAAAGGATCCACGACTTGCGAGAGGCATGACATGGGCAGGACACTCCTTTTGCAGTGAGCTGTGGGCAACCCTGAAGAAATTTCTGATCCTCCTCCTATTAACATGTTGCCTTGTGTTAAGAATGCATTTATTACATCAAAAGATGGGGAGACAGGAAAGCTCAGAGGACACTTGAGATCTTCTGCCTCATGGTTTCCAAAGGCTGGCCTGTAGATGATGCCCTTCCTGTGTATCAGAATCACTTGGAGGGTTTGTTTAAAAAAAATGCAGACCCCACTGCCAAGAGGGTCTGACTCTATCAGATAAGACCTCAAAGTCTATATACATTTTTTAACTCTCCAGGTGTTTCTGGAGTCAGATTTCAGATTGTTGCCAATGGCAAGTAACATTGAACGTAACTTCCAGTTTGAAGTTGAAAGGTTTGAGTGTGAGTCTGATGGAGTTCAGTGGCCTCCTGTAGCATAGGAGGATTTATAGTCCCTGACCATCTCCTCCAGTACTCAAGTAGACTTTGAGATTGGTCACACCTCCAGGACTTTAGTAACCCATCTAAGGACACAATAGAAAGTGCCACCCTCTGGGGCCAGGGCACACTTGTGTTAGGGCTGAATTCAGTACTCTGAATTTTCACTAAAGAATCCTTTAGTTGCTTGGGTATTTTTGTTTGTTCAGTTGGTGGGGGGGTTTTTTTAGTGCTAGAGTGCATAAACATTGCTTTGAATTCAATTTTTCCAAAGTAATCTTGCAATCTCATGAGACAGGATAATGTGCAAGCTCTAAGGTAGAATGTCCAGAAGCAAAGGCAGGAGCACATAAATAGAGTTTAGACTGAGGAGCCTAAAGGAAAATTCTATAACCTCAGAATCTGATTGTGAAGACCCAAGCTTCAAGTTCTTGATACATGTGGTAGTGAATGAAGAATTTCCCCAAGGTTATCTTAGACCATTTAATTGAAAATCTAAAGAAAAGTGCCACAAATTATTCCCCAAATGACTCACTGGATTTTCCAGGAGCTTTCCTGCCCTTCTGTCCTGCTGCTCACCTAGGTACTGCTAAGGAGAATGGAACACCCCCAAAGGAGGATGGAGCATGTCTTGCAGAAGATGGAGCACCCCCTGAGGAGACAGGATCACCCCCTAATGCACTCTCTCACAGCCTCCTGTCCCTGATCACCAAACTGCACCATTCTATTGACTCGGATAGCTGCCCTTTACAGTCAAGAAGATGAAAAAAAGCTGAGAACCATTATTTGATTTTTGTCAAAGTAATGTCTGCAAAGAATAGGAAGCATGGATGAACTTAAGATGAAAAACAATAGTCTCTTCTGCTCCAAGCTACTGCCCTGGTCCCACAGGCAGACTGCAATGCTGCAATTCCTCTAGTGCCTTCCCTTATGACTTGTCTAGGCTGTAGGCTTATACTACCCTAATCATATTTTTCAGTGTTGGACAAGATCTGTAAGGTTTCTGATATGAAAGGTGGCAATTGATCAACACAGGCATATCCCCATCTCCAATATTTGATGTTTATATTTCAATACCACTATTCACTATCTTTTGATTTGTACTACTGTGTATGTGGACATTGGAGATATATATCCCAAAGCTAATTCCTTAGCCTGAATTCACATGGATTGCACTGTGGCTTAAGAAAGGCATTAGCTTAGTCAAGAACAGCTGATGTGCATGGAAAAGTAAAAAGGTGGAAAATGGACTGGTTTAGTATTTTGTTCCCCAAAAGGGAGTGTTATCTTTGCAGCAAGTTGACTGTTTTATGTTTCCAAAATAAGTGCCAATGTTGGACATTTGTGCTTGAGGAAGTGGAAATTTGGCTGAGTCAATGGAAACTGCTGCAGGAGACCCAAAAGGAACTCTGAATGGAACCATTTCAGGGAGAAAGCAGCCCTTGTCCATGCCTGGATAACCATTAAGGAAGGCAAAAAGGACACATTTGTCAAACTGGCCAAGAGATTGTTTTGGAAGAAGCAGCAGTAAACATTGCCCAAAACTGCCAAATTGAAAAGAATTGAGAACACTGTGCACAATGTGAATAAACTGTCTAAGGCAGGACAACCTCGACAAGCAGTGCAGAGAGGGCTTCTGTGACAATGAGCCAGTGTGAAATAAAATGGAGCAGTTGAATGGAGATTTTTGAGGTTCTATTTTTATTTCTTATTTTATAATGCAATATAATTTGCTCCCAGTAGAGAACAAGAAGAACCAAAAGCTTTTGGACTTCAGCATGGGGGCAGAGAATAGGGGTAATATACAAGGCAACATTTAAATTGTGTGTAAGAGGCCATATAGCATCTTTCCACATGTCTTGCATGTGAACTTGACACAATACCATGTCACAGCAAAGGGGAAGGGGCTGCAGGAAAGCTGAGTATGGGGCAGGGGGTTCCCAGCTTCAAGGTCAGAACATAAGGACTTGAACCTAAGCTTCTCAACACCAGTTTAAAGCTGAAGAGGGTGAGTTTAGTTGACAGAGCCTCTCAAAGAGGAAATCATTATACTTGATTCTCCAGAATAAGTTTTTTGAGCTCGGATCTCACATGAATCAGACTGTAAGTCTAAACTTAGGCCAAACACTGTAAGGCCAAACAGCAGTGCCTATTCCTATGTCCACACCATCTCAGGGAACCTGATAGATGTAACAGAGCCATGGAAACTTCTATTCCCCTGCCTTCCCAACACACTCCCCAGTCCCAGAGCTCAGAATATGTAGTGTTTCACACCTCAGCTCAGTTACCTTCTGCGGGAGATGATAATTGTTAGAACCAGCTTGTCTCCTGAGGGATGCTTTTCCAATAATCAAGGAGAAGAATCAAGGACCACAAATATAATTTGTTGAGCATTGAGTTCTGCCAGACTTTCTATCATAGGCCTATGTCCATTGTCTTATTCACCTCATAACAACCCCTTGGGTGCAATACCAGGTAATTCTAATTTTATTGTTGTGAAAACAGAGGCTCATGTAAAGTAAAAATGTGCCCTAGGACTGCAACCAGCAAGAGATTCAAAGGGGACCCAAACTCAGGTGTGTCCACCTCCAAAGACATCAAGTCAGCTTTGCCTCCTTCCATGGCTTCTATAAACTACATCATACTGATGATGCAAATCATCTGAAAACTTGAGCTTCTATAATGGACACAATGATGGTACAGCTTGTTTGCATCAAACCATGTTCTCAGTCTGCATCCCCAGTTTTTTGTCTTGCTCTTCTGAGCAAGGACTTGCCTGCATCCAAGAGGTAATTTCAACTTCCTAGGAATACAAACTTCTTGAAGAATAAAACCCAAAAAAAGTTCAGAAAAGGATAAAAGAATAAGTCTCATGTTTCCAAATGATAAAGGAATAAGGTGGAGCTTGCAGTGTTGGTGCTGGGGATACTAATAACAGCATAGCTTATCATGGCTGTGACTTATCAAGTCCAGGAAGGGCTTCCTAAAACCTGGGATCAAACCCAGACCACCTTCCCCAAAATCAGGGTGTGAGTGCAGAGCACAGAGGGCCACAGGCTTACTGACCTAAGGTCACAAACACAAGTTAGGGGCTGGAAGGGAACAGCTCTGTGCAATAAGTGAGGCCTCGGCTCAGTAATGTATCTGGACATTTTATTCATTTTTCTGATCAAGGTCAAATGATCACCTTCTTATAGTGGGCCTATGCCTTCACCTAGCCAAAAAGGTAGAAAGGAGACTTAAAAGGAACCAGCATGTTTGGAAAAGAGGCATAGGATAGACATGATTTTGGAATCCAAGAATAAGGACAAAATTATTCTATAAACAATGCCAAAAAGCCATCTGTGCATCTGGGGGCAGGTGTCAAGTCTCAGATCCCTACTTTACACCTAACACATACTCAAACTCCACCTAAAGGAAAAAGCAATAAAAATAACACAGTTCAATGAAAATATAGGAGAATATGGGAAAGAATTTTTGGGTTTTTTTTTTTGAGAGAGAGAGAGAGAGAGAGAGAGAGAGCGAGAGCGTGAGCAGGGGAAGGTCAGAGAAGGAGAAACTCAGAATTCAAAGACAGGCTCCAAGATCTGAGCTACCTGTCAGCACAAAGCCCAACACAGGGCTCGAACCCACAAACTGCAAGATCATGACCTGAGCCAAAGCCGGACGCTCAACCAACTGAGCCAACCAGGTGCCCCATGAAAAGATTTTTAAAATTAACATAAAAAGAGCACAAATCCTCAATAAAGATGTTGATACACTAAACTATCTTCAACCTAATCTGTATAATACACTGTCTTCAGTTTAATCTGTAAACAGAAATGATTAGCACAGTGATCTCTGATAAAGCTAAAGGAGGAGCTATCCCGTGTCCCAACAATACTCCTTCAGAGGCCCACCCCAGAGTAACTCACACGTGTGCATGTGGACAGTAGGATGAAGGTGCCAATTGCAGGCCCAACTCTATCAGAAAAAGAGTAGTTTGACTCGGTGTCACCCAGCAGAGAATGATTTCATCCACAATGGTCAATTACAGCAAGGTTCTAATGCATTACACAAAAGCAATGCCTGTGGAAGAACTAGATTGAAAAGTGCCCACATTGGGAGGCCTGGGTGGCTCAGTCGGTTAAGCTTCCGGCTTTGGCTCAGGTCATGATCTCACAGTTCGTGGGTTCGAGCCCCGCGTTGGGCTCTCTGCTGACAGCTAGCTCAGAGCCTGGAGCCTGCTTCAAATTCTGTGTTTCCCTCTCTCTCTGACCCTTCCCTGCTCGAGTTGTCTCTCTCTGTCTCTCAAAAATAAATAAAAAGCATTAAAAAAAAAGTGCCCACATGGGCAACTTCACTGATATGATTTCAGTAAAACCATAAAGTTGCAAGAAATGCAGTATGATATATATGAAAAATGCTAAAAGCCTGTAACTCAATGATATACATCTTCTTGGCTGATTTTCTCCCTCTTTATTTTAAGATTTTTTTTTTTTTGAGAGAAAGACAGAGCACTAGCACACAGAATCTGAAGCAGACCTTAGGCTCTGAGCTGTCAGCACAGAGCCTGACGTGGGGCTCAAACTCACGTACCATGAGATCATGACCTGAGACGAAATTGGGCACTTAACCGACTGAGCCACCCAGGCACCTCTGACTTTCTCCCTGTTAAGCATCAATAGGACAATATGTATAGAGAGCCTGGGACAGTATCTGGCAAGAGTGAGCCCATGTGACTATCAGCTACTGTCCTTATCAGAAAAAAAATAAACCTCTTGCTTGTTGAAAGTCCTGTTATTTGGAGTTTCCGTTTTGCTGAGGTGGCTCTACATTTTACCTAGTAAAAGTGGTGTTGTACCATTTCATACTTGTTAAATTTATTTAGAATATTTTAAATTTTAAAAACTTAAGTACATACAAAAGAAAAATAATGGGCAATATTAGGAGAAAATTCTGTTCTGAGCACACAGCCAACTTATTGAAAGAGAAAGTTGGTGCAGGTGCACCTCAGGAAAAAGTGAGAGAATTTAGGACCTGTTAGAAGTGAGAGAAAAATGTCTTAAAAGACAAGATCTCAGCAACTACAATCACATTTATGACAGGATTGGCTGTTTTTCTCCTGTTTCAGTTTTTAAATCCACTTTGCCCACATACAGCTGACCCTTGAACAACATGCATTTGAGCTGCATGGGTCCACATATAGGTAAAGTTTCTTCGACAAATAACATAGGACAGTGCTGTCAACATATTTTTCTCTTCCTTGTGATTTTCTTACTAACATTTTCTTTTATCTAACTGAGTTGATTGTAAGAATACAGCGTATAATACAAATAACACCCAAAATACAGGTTAAGCAACTATCAAATTATCAGGAAGGCTTCCTGTGAACCATAGCTATGTTTTGGGGGAGTCAACAGCTACAGGCTGCACAAAGGTTGGTGCCTTTAACCGCCCCTATTGTTCAAGGATCAGCTGCATAAACCAAACTTCAAGGAAAGCCTCTGTTTTCATGTAAACAGCAACGAAGGAGATGGAACAGCTAGCTCTGATAACGAAGGAAAAGGACAATTTCCAAACATGAGGAATGGAGGGGTGAGTGGGGCAGCACTCTGGCTCAGCGGGAGCATAGCTGCCCTGAAATGAGGCACTTGTGGTTTCTGTCTATGTGCAGTAGGCAAGACCACTGGCTCATAATCACACTGCAGAGTGGATGGGTGGAAGGAGGTAAAAACCACCCTGCTGGCTTTCCATCCATACATACTTCAAGTGATTCCTGATTGAGGACTCACATATTTTTGGTAACATTAATATTTTTATTCTTCTTTTGGCCATTTTCACATTCAGTTTTTACTCCTCTTCATCAGTTTAAATTTTCTGGAAGTATAAATGAGATGTAGATATGTATGCTTTAAATGATCAGGACTCAAAGTCTCCTGAAGACTCAAGCAAGAAGAGCACTCCAAATGAGAACCAGGTGAAGAGAGGTCCAGGGTGGAAAGAAGCTCTGCCATGCCTAATGGTTTCCTTCTTCCTCAGTGGTTTCCTTTAATCTGGCTGTGATCACTCTATTCTGTGATGAGTCTTGGGGTTCTCTCTCCTGATGTTTTCCTCTTTTGCTTACATAGACTCTGGGCACATTCTTGTTTCTCAGCACAAGAACATGAGCAATCTTGGGTTATCTGGGTAGAGCCCCATGAGAGAGTGTTAAGCCAGAGGTGTAGGGCCCTTAGTAAGTGGTCAGGAAACCAAACAGGTAATTCTGAGCAAGATGGTGCAGGACAGTTGGAGGGTGAGGCTGTGTCAGGCTGGATGGTGAGTCAGACCACCTGGAAGGTGTTGAGCGATGAGGTCAGAGGAAGGGAGCTCAGGAGGAGGAATGCCACATGTCCAGAACAGAGATGATGGTTTTTGCTCACCTGCTGCCTCACCTTTGGCTTCACAGAGAAGAGCTGGTGGGTTGGTCCTAGCCACTGTTGACATTTTCTGATTTCTGAAAAGAGTCTTCCAGAAAAGCTGTGTTTTGCATAAAGAAACTCATTGATATTAATACAGTAAAAGTAGGATACTTTAATACCCAACTTACAGCAATGAGCAGATCTAAGCAGAAAATCAAAAAGGAAACAATGGCTTTGAATGACACACTGGACCAGATGAACTTAACAGATATATTCAGAACATTCCATACGAGAGGAGTGGAATACCATTCTTTTGGAGTATACATGGAACATTCTCCAGAATAGATCACATACTGGGACACAAATCAGCCCCAAACAAGTACGAAAATATTATGATCACATTTTCAGAACACAATGCTATGAAATTAGAAGTCAACCACAAGAAAAAATCCCTCAATACATGGAGATTAAAGAACATCCTACTAAAGAATGAATGAGTTAACCAGGAAATTAAGGGAGAAATAAAATAGTACAAGAAAGCAAATGAGGGGCACCTGGGTGGCTCAGTCAGTCAAGCATCAGGCTTCTGGCTTCGGCTCAGGTCATGGTCTCATGGTTTGTGGGTTCAAGCCCCGCATCAGGCTCTGTGCTGACAGCTAGCTCAGAGCCCGGAGCTTGCTTCAGGTTCTGTGTCTCCCTCTCTCTCTGACCCTTCTCTGCTCATGCTGTCTCTCTCCGTCTTTAAAAAATTAATAAACATTTAAAAAAAGAAAGCAAATGAAAATTAATGCACAATAGTCTAAAACCTTTGGGATGCAGCAAAAACAGTATAAAGAGAGATGTATATTGCAACACAGGCCTACTTCAAGAAGCAAGAAAAGTCTCAAATATATAACCTAACCTTACACCTAAAGGAGCTAAAAATGTAACAGCAAATAAAGCCTAAAGCCAGTGTAAGAAGGGAAATAATAAATTTCTAAAATTTTCTCACTTCAATATCATAAATGAATCATATAGTATGTAACCTTGGAATCAACTTTTTTTACTCAGCATATTTTCTTGGAGATTTGTCCAAGTTGTTGTGTATATCAGTATATTATTCCTTTTATTCTTAAATAGTAACCCTTAGTTAATATACACTGTAGTTTGTTTAAATAGTCACCTGTTGAAGGATTTCTGGCCTGATATCAGTTTGGGGATATCACACAAAATAATCTGTTATAAACACTCTTGCACAGGTTTTTGTGTAAATATAAGTTTTCATTTTTGAAAATCGAACATTTTTGAGATCCCAGCCCAAGGTGTAATTGCATGTTGAATTTTATAAGAAATTGTCAAACTGTTTTCCAGAATGACTATAACATTTTATATTCCCATCTGCAATGTATAAATGGTCTAGTTTTGCACATTATTGTGGGTATTTAGTGTTGTCACAATTTTTTTTCTAGTCCCTCTGATGAGCATGTAGTATATTTTCTGGGTTTCTTTCTGTTGAAAAATATAGTTCAAACATAATGTTACATTGGTTTCAGATGTAAACCATAGTGACTTGAGAAGTCTATACATTACACTATGTTCACCACAATGTAGCTAATGTCTGTCATCATAGAATGCTCTTATAGTATCAGTGACTATATTTCTTATGTTGTACACTTTATCTCTGTGACTTATTATTTCAATAACTGGATGCCTGTATATCCCACTGCCTTTAACCTATTTTTTCCATACCCCATGGAAGTCATCAGTTTATTCTTTGTATTTATGGGTTTGTTTCTGCCTTTTGTTTATTTGTTTTGCTTTATATATTTTTTAATTTTTGTTTTTGAGAGAGAGACAAACACAGACAGAGGTGAATGGGGGAGGGACTGAGAGAGATGGAGACATAGAATCTGAAGCAAGCTCCAGGCTCTGATCTGTCAGCACAGAGCCTGATGCGGGGCTCGAACTCACAAACCACGAGATCATAAACTGAGCAGAAGTTGGATGCTTAACCAACTGAGCCACTCAGGAGCCCCTTGTTTTGCTTTATAGATTACACATATAAATGAAACAAAATGGAACTTGTCTTTCTCTGACTTATTTCACATAGTATAATACCCTCTAGAGCCATCCATGTTGTCACAAATGGCAAAAATCCCATCCTTTTTATGTCTGGGTAATCTTCCATTATATATATATATCTTCCTTAAAAATTTTTAATGTTTATTTATTTTTGAGACAGAGGGAAACAGAGCATGAGAGGGGGAGGTGCAGACAGAGAGGGAGACACCAACGTGGGGCTCAAACTCACAAACCATGAGATCATGACCTGAGCTGATGTTGGATGCTTAACCAACTGAGCCACCCACATGCCCCATTGTTTATGAATTTCTGAGACAGAGAGACAAAGCACAAATGAGAGAGGGGCAAAGAAAGAAGGAGACACAATATCTGAAGCAGGCTTTAAGCTCTGAGCTGTTAGCACAGGGCCCAATGTGGGGCTTAAACCCACCAAGTGCAAGATCATGACCTGAGCTGAAGTTGGGTGCTTAACTGACTGCACCACTCAGGCGCCACAACCACTTCTTATTTATGCATTCAACTACTGGGACACTTGGGTTGCTTCCATATCTTGGTTATTGTAAATAATTGGTTATTGCAATATTGCTGCAATAAATGTAGGGATGCGTATATCTTTTTCAATTAGTGTTTTCACTTTCTTTGGATTCCAAATATTGGAATTACAGGTTAAATTTAAATTTTTCAATTTTTAATCTTTTGAAGGGCCTCCATACTGTTTTTCACAATGGCTGTACCAAGTTCCCATTAACAGTGCTCTATGGTTCCTTTTTCTTTACATCCTTGCTAATACTTGTTATTGCTTGCCTTTTTGATATTAGTCTTTCTGACAGGTGTAAGGTGATAGCTCACTGGGGTTTTGATCTGCATTTTTCTGTTGACTAGTAATATTGGGCATCTTTTTATGTGTTTTTTGGCCATCTGCATGCCTTCTTTGGAAGGAAGTCTATTCAGGCCCTCTGCCCATTTTTGTATTTAGATTTTTGGGTGGGTGTTAAGTTGTATAAGTTATTTATGTACTTTGGATATTAACCCTTTGTGAGATATATTTGCAAATATCTTCTCCAACTCAGTAGGTTGCCTTTTCAATTTTGCTGATAATTTTCTTCATTGTGCCAAAACTTTCATTTTGGTGTGGTCCCATAGTTTATTTTTGTCTTTGTTTCCCTTGCCTCAGGAGACATAACTAGCAAAATATCATGAAGGTCCATGTCTGAGAGATTACTGCCTATATTTTATCTAGAAGTTTTATGGTTTCAGGTCTCACATATAGTGATAAAATAAATTTTGTTTTTCTTTTTGTGAATGGTATAGAAAGCGGTTTAATTTCATTACAGTTTTCCCAGCACAACTTATTGAAGAGACTGCCTTTTATCCACTGAATATTCTTATTTTCTTTGTCATATATGTGTGGGTTTACTTCTGGGCTCCCTATTCCTGTTCCATCCACCGATGTGTTTATTTTTGTACCAGTACCATACTGTTTTGATTATTGCTGATTTGTATTATATCTTGAAATCTAGGATTGTGATACCTCCATCTTTGTTCTTCTTTCTCAAGATGGCTTTGGTTATTTTGGGTATTTTGTGGTTCCATATTTTAGTATTACTTGATCTAATTCTGTGAAACATGGTGGTATTTCAATACAGATTGTTTTGAGTCAATAGGTTGATTTGGGTAGTATGGACATTTTCACAATATTGATTCTTCCAATCCATTGTGCATGGACTATTTCTTCATTCGTTTGTGTAATCTTCAATGTCTTTCATCAGTGTTTTACAGTTTTCAGAGTACAGGTCTTTCACATCTTGGGTATGTTTATTCATAGATATTTTATTATTTTTGGTGCAATTGTAAATGGTTTGTGTGTACATGAAGAAGGCAAGTTCAGGGTCTTCCTACATTGCCACATTGTACTCTTCTAACTTATTGCATTTAATTTGCGTTTCCATGTTGCTTAGAAATGTTGAACCCTTTTCATATGTTTATTTTCCATCTGTATATTTTCTTTGAAATGTCTGTTCATATTTTTTGCTCATTTTCTAATTAGTTTTAACTTTTGAGTTTTTGAGAGTTATTAAACATTCTAGATCTTAGTTATCTATTGAAAGCATGCTTTACAAATGTTTTCTCCCACTCTGTTTCTTGATTTTTCATCCTGTTCACATGGGATCTCACTGAGAAAACATTTTTATTTTTGATAAGAATCACATCTTTATTTTATGAATTATGCTTTGATGTCAAATCTAAAAACTCTTTGCCTTCTATAGAATTTTTATATTCACATTAATGTTTGTCCTCTATCTCTAGGTGTCTACTTTTTCATTATTAATATTTTACATTTTATCTTTTTCTATCTTTGTTTCTATTTAGTTGCTGCTAAATATCTTCCTGCTTCTAATAATCTTTTCACCCAATGTTTGGCTTTTTCTTATTTTACAGTTTTGTTTTTCATTAATCTCAATGTTCTATCTTATATAATAGTATATTTTTATGTTTCCATTATTTATAGCATAATACATGCATCTATGTGTATAAATATCCCATGTAATACTATATTAGCTCCAACTGACAAAATTTAAAATGTATTATATATGTAATTTAAAAATGATTAACAGATGAGCTATTGGGGGGTAGGTATTCAATAATATAACAAAATGTTCCAGTTGTGTTTTTGCTCTTTTTGTGAGATTTTACTATGAGCAAAATGTATAATGGACTTATAAACTAATTTACTATCAGTTTATTTTATAGTTCTTTGTTGTGAATTTAATTTTGGTCATTTCATCTTCACAATAATTTACTAACATTTTTAATGTTTATTTATTTTGAGAGAGAGGGAGAGAGAGAGAAAGAGAAAGAGAGAAAGCAAGCAAAGAGGGCAGAGAGAGGGAGACACAGAGAGAGGGAGAGACAGAATCCTAAGCAGGTCCTGCACTGTTCTGGAGCCTAATGTGGAACTCGATATCACAAACTGTAAGATCATGACCTGAGCTGAAATAAAAAGTTGAATATGAAACCAACTGAGCCACTTAAGCACACCATGAATGTATTTTTTATTACTAATATTATTACCAAGAAATGTGATTAATCTGAAATTCATCAGATACAATTTTATTGATGGAATGCTAACATGTCTATGACATTTGCAATGATATCATCTCATGATTATCAGGCCATTATGTTAAAAATCCACTTTTATTGGGTGAGAGGGGTTTACAGGTACTGTGGACATAGACTAGTTCACTCATCTTTCATCTCTGCTGCTTCTTTTATAATATTTAGTCTTCTTGGTATCGGCTTTGAGACACAGGATGGTGTCTTCTGGTGTTATGTGCCATTACCCATTTTTCATATAAAAGCATCAACTGCTGTGTTGAATAGTCCAACTCAGTGGTGTTAATGGATGCATGTTCATGAGTACTAGAACTTCCTCATGATCATTTCTCTTAGCATCATCTCACTGCACCTGTATTGCTCCAGAGGTTTCCAGCCTCCATGCAACCACATACAGCATAATTACTGCTTTAAGAATATTCTTGCAGTTGTCTTCTGACTAGTGATGTGTGAGAGGAAATAGGCCCACAATACAAGACTTTGAGAGGAGCTATAGATGTCCACAATTGAGGTGGGTGATGTCCTTACATGGGAGAGAAATGTGACTTCCACCCTCCATGCTTGTGTGGTTCTGTGATGAGGGTTCAGCATGAGGGCTGGAGAACACACATGCTATAGTGTCAGTGGGCATCATGTATTGCAAATAGTAAGGACAGAGTACTGAAGCAGGGGCAGGTGGGTGGGCTGGACGGTGGATGAACCAAGTCCCTCAGCACTGGGAGGTGGGCCTGAGACTGGGGTTGCAGTTCATCCTGCAATAAGGCCTGTGCTCCCACCCTCTCCATCAGGGGGACCACCCCTGACCCACACTCAAGGTCACTGATAATCACATTGGTGAGCACAACTTCTGGAATCTGCACTTTGATGTCATCTCAGTTGCAGGACCAAGGCCCACCTTAACTCTTGTCCCCAAGGCTGTAACCAATGGTCAGACACCATGGACCAATAATCAAGTTCCACATGGACTTGAGTGGAGACAACAAAAAAGAAGAAGTAGTCAGAGTAGCTCCAAACTATGGAGACCATTCTAGAAAACATGGCACATCTACTCCATAGCCCCAAATATTGTCCCAAACATCATCCTTTGGAGAAAGTATGGGCAATGCTATCCCCATGTGGAGTGGGGCAATCGAGATATAGATGGCTCAGGGCAGGGCAAAGGCTGCAAGCCTGCCATGTGACAGAGCTAGGCTTACCCTCTAATTTCCAGCCAGGACCCCCACAAACTCCCTGGGACTCCTGGAGAACTGAGGAGGAATTCAACACAGCTTTCCAGTGCTGAATGTCCCCCAGGGTTCTCAGTGGCCTCACACCAGGAAATGACCTTTGTCACCTACTGCCTAGAGCAGAGAGGGTCAGCCAGAGAGTGGGGACCTGTATCCTCAAAACCTGACCCTGTTTCACCTTACATGGGTTAATCTCACCTGTGTTCTCTCTCTTGGCATGATGCCCATGGAGACAGGGTGTGCTCATACACAAAGAGTACTATGAGCCTGAACAGGGTCTCTGCCATGGCCACACTCATACTTGGCCCAAAGCCTCGAAGGCTGTGAACATCTGGCACTCCCTGAGGTAGGATGGTTGCAGGCAGTGTGTCCCCAATGCTTTTTCAAGTTCACTCCACAGCTCTTCCCTGGATACTCAGATTTCTTCCCTTTCCCAACTCCAGGAAGCCAGCTTAGGCTTATTCAACAAACTTATCCTGAAAGGAGGAGAAGCAGGTGGGAGCCCCTCAAGCCAGGTGGGCAGGGTAAGAGAGGAAAGGTCTCCCCATCGTACATGGTCCTCAATCCTACACCTGCTACAAAGCTGAAGCACCTGGAACATGGACTCACCATCAGGGTCCTGTATAGAATAACTGGGTGGAGGGCAGGACCATTATCAAATCTCCACAAGTGTGATCTGAGGCAGGGTTTAGTGAGTCTGTGTTGGGAGCCATGACTTAATGCTTTCCTTGTGGGCTCAGAACACAGAGAAGACCCTTTCCTGGATCTACCTGATGGGACTTGAGTAAAATTGGTATGGTTGTCTAGAAAATATGTTGGAATCACAATGTCTCAAGAGACACTTTTATGTTTCCTTCTGTGGATTGAGACACAACTCAGGACAGACCAGTATGAGAGTAGGCAGGAGGGTGGTTGGTGGGAGGATCTGAAGAAAAATCTACTCAAGCCTGGAACCAGGTGGGAGGGTTTGGGGACAAAAGTACAAATGTGTCCACTCTGAGAGATGCTTGGATGACAGCAAGGATGCCTACCATGAGGTTCTCCCTATGGCTCTGCTTCAAATGTGCCCTCCTGGGAAACTCATACAAGGCTGCACAGATGATGAGCCTTGAAGACGTCTGCTCTGAGTCCCCAAGGAGACCCTGCGATTCAGACTGGAGGGTGCAGGAAGAGCATTTGAGAGATGATCACAGGGGACACAGAAAGGAAGGGAGGCAGTCAATGTCGCTGCTGTTATGGGTCACTGAGCAGCTGGAGAACGCGACAATCCTATGGATTTCTGACCTGCCCATCTGGAGCTGGGACTCTAGGCTTTTCCCTGCTGCAGCCCTATGTAGGTGTGGAATGTTGTTTGGGACTCATCTCTCCCCGCTGAGGTGTGCCTGTTTTCTTGACGGAGTTCCACTTGCACAGAAGAAGCCCTGAGTAGAGCTTTGGGGAGATGGAGATCTTGTGGATCAAGGAGTGTCAGGTGCTGGGTGGTCCAGCTGCAAGGGCAGTGGAGACAATCCTACTTGGGGAAAGTGAGCCATGGCCCCAGGACCAAATGAAAGCCCTGTGTATTTAAGTAAATAGTCTTACTGGAATACAACACTCCTATTTGTTTTATGTTGTCTATGGTACTTTTTTTTTAATTTCAAAAATATTTATTTTTTATTTTTTTTCCTTATCAAGTAAGTTTCTTTTTTTTTTAATAGTTTATTGTCAAATTGGTTTACATACAACACCCAGTGCTCTTCCCCATAAGTGCCCTCCTCCATCACCACCACCTCTTTTCCCCCCTCCCCCTTCCCCTTCAACTCTCAGTTCATTTTCAGCATTCAATAGTCTCTCAAGCTTTGCGTCCCTCTCTCTCCCCAACTCTCTTTCCCTCTTCCCCTCTCCCAGGTCCTCCATTAGATTACCACCCTGAAAACGGCCAATCTCGTCTGATCTCGGAAGCTAAGCAGGGTCGGGCCTGGTTAGTACTTGGATGGGAGGTCTATGGTACTTTTAAAGAGAAGTTAGGGAGTTGAAAACAAGGTCATCTGGCCTACAAAGTCCAAAATAACTACACTTTACTTACAGAAAAAGTTTGTAAATTATCTTCTAAGAGATTCAGGCTGAATCTCACACCATCTGGTAGTGCGGTACCTCTCAAATGGTAAGTGTCCATGGGTCTCCTGGGAATTCATGGACATGCAGCCTCCTTGTCCAAAGGTGGAAAGGCCCTGAAGGACAAGTTTTGAGTTTCCCGGACATGTTGATGCTGCTGGTGGGAGCTTCCAACCATTCTGTGGATGGAAGCTACAGACCCTCCCACATCTTCACAACTGTGTGGACCAGGGAATGGGTGTGAGCAACCCCCCAAGACAGGGACCTCAAGTGTCCTGAGGACCTGAGGGCCTGTCTGGGTCAATCCTGCACTTTGGGTTCCCTGTCAAGTCACAGTCACAGTCACTGAACCTCTAGGGAGTCAAGGCATCCCTAATGAGCCCAAAACAATAGCTCAGAAGTCCCTATGCTTCCAGAAATGGCTCCATAGGTCCTAGAGGGAAGAGAACCCTCCCCAGGCACACCCTAGTGCCCTGCTGAGATGAGTCCTTCACTTGCCCAGCCACTCCCTCTGCAACTATGTCTCAAAAATTTTCTTGAAATGTAGATGTTGAATGATCTGTTTTATAAGAAAAAATGAAAAATGAAGAGTTTCCACAATGCCTTGAAGTGAGACCCAGACATGTGCAAGAGAACAACCTGTATGTTGTTCCACCTAATGGAAAACTGGTGTCTAGAAGAAGAACAGCCAGAGGTCAGGTAGAGCATGGGCTCAATCAAAGAATTCCTCCAAGCAGGTCTCGTTCAGGAGTTCAAACCTTGTTCTCCAAGTACTGATGGTGAAGAAGCAGGTGGTGGTCTGAGAGAACAAGCACAAGAATGGAGGGTGGGTGGAGACTAGCAGGAAACAGCCCCTCCAGCTCTAAACCACCCATCCTGGGTTGAGCAGCTGGGGATGCAGTGTTGGGGCCCAGATAGGCCAAAAAACCTCCCCCATAGCAACCATTGATGGCTAGGCCTCCGGGGCACAGGAGAATCTATGTAAGTGACTGTTGTCGGCTCTGCCTCTGGGGTGCAGGAGAACTATTTGGGAAGTTGTGGAACAAGTTGAAAGACTGTGAAACAACATTTGGCCTCTTGGGCCGCACATGTGGCCTCTGTTCATCCTGTCTATGATTTTCTTGTAAAGAGGCATATACTTTTAGGCTTTGAATCAACTTGGGGCAGTCAGTGGTTCCAGCTTTCCCCTTACTTTGCTTTCTAGCTCTTTGTCTGCTGTTGGGAGTAAATGCAATCCTCTGCCAAAAGATTTGCCTCTTAAAGGATAAGCATCTCGCCCATGCATAACTGATGAGGGGCCTTAAGAAATGTAAATCTCCTCATAGAATTCTTCAGGCTCATCTTCTGCTTGGAGCCAGACTATTGTTAGGGAATCCCTCTCTTGCAATGACTTGATAATTCCTGATATTTACACCTGTCCTGTTAAGCATGACCCTTTCCAGAGCATGTCTTTACTTCAAAGACCTTGAACTATGTAACCATTAAAGAAATGATGTAATCACCCATGGTATATAAAACCCTGGTTATCTTAGTAAAACGTGGCTTTTCCACCATTCACGTTGTAAGTCTTCTTTCTTATAGATATTGCACCGACACCAACCTCCTACTCAGGACCTTTCGACTGGGGTGAGTGGGCTGGTCCCCTTCAATGCAGGATGTGGCATTCAGGTGTACCCCCATCTAAGACCAGCACCTTGTCCTGACCTCAGGGGCACCTGTGTAATATGTCCTACCTTGGTCTGTGGTCTCCTGGGGAACACTCAGGCTGACTCAGTGTGACCCATGCCCCTAGTTCAGCATTGGAGTGCTTTTTCCTAGTGGGTACTCAGAAGAGTCTCTGACCTTAGGTGGGCTTGTCCTAGAGCTGGGTACTTCTCTTTTGACCAGGAGCTTGTAGTTTAGTGGAACCCAGATAAGGGCATAGAAGAAAAGGCAGTGGGCCTGTCTTTAATCATCACCCCTTCAAGGTCTTTACAGAGCCAGGGGGAACTCCAAATATCCAGTGAGTCAAAGGGAATGTAGGCCTTTGATCTATACTCCTTCTCCTGAAGGTAAGAAGGGAGGTGGATAAAGGGACATATTGTCCCCTCCCATGAGTTTGGATTCTCATGGCCAAGAGTAATCTGACACCACCGTGGCCTGGGATTCAGGGAGCTTGAATGGGGTGAGTTAGCAGAGTCAGTTCCCAGATTGGCAAGGAACCTAACAGTGGACCCTAGGGCAGGCCTGCCCAGCTAAGCTTCTACTACAGGACCAGCAATTGGCATAACAGGGCCTGAAGTTCCTTCACTCCTCTGTGACCCAAAGAATGGCACTATCATCTGCTCCACCTCCACCTCTTCACCGTGCTGCATCCTCAGCTATGTAACCCCAGGGACCTGCTGTGTGTCTTACATTGTTCAGCTCTGGGCTTTCTTGGAAGGAACAGTTGTCAATGTCATCATCAAACTTCCCACATTCAGTTCTGCACAGCTTTATCTCTATGAAGAATGCCAGGATGTCTTCTATCTGTGGTACATGCAGACATTAAATGCCAACCTACCTCGTGCTTCTGTTGAGCAGCTGCTAGTGCAGCTCCATCCAGTGTAGGGAGAACCCCAAACTTCTCCACTAGAGAGCTGCCTTTGGGTCTGGATCAGTGTGCTGGGGTTAAGGCCAAGTTTGGGAATTCAGAGCAAAGAGGCCTGTGGTTGGTATTCAGGCCAAGGAGGGATGCTAATAGAGTCATACACCATTAACACATCACACCTTGCAACCCCAGGTCCTCAGATGCCCCAGGGAGACATGAACTGATGTCCAGCATGCTTCTCAAGCTACAACAACAGGAGGGTGTTGGCTGTGTAAGAGTTTGCCAAGTAATATCAGCCTCAGAGTGGGAAATTCATCTACAGCCCTATTGTTATACCCGTCACCTGCCAAACAATGGGAAATCACCCTGCAGTGCTGCTGGAACACTCCCTTGTGTGCACATACACACCCATACACATGAATAATGGTTTCTGTATACTTGTCCTATTACAAAGTGCTGCTGGAATTCTCTCTACTCTTCTCCACTCTATTCTGCTTCATTCCATCCCATATCCCCCACTCCACCTTCCATTACCCTCAACACCCAAACTGAATGTAAGTGCAGATTTAGGAAATTCACAACAGAGGTATAGCCTGAGAGAGGTTGGGTGGGAGACCCAGCTGGAAGCTGGCACTGCAGTGTCCATAGAGGCTGGAGGTCATGCAGGGTGGAGCTCCCACTGCCTTTCCCTTAGACTTTCAGGGCAGAGGCCCTGAGGGAGAGAAAGGAAGATCCCAGGCTCACAATGTGCACACACACTCACTCACACACACCTGCAGGACTTTTGCAGGCCCACTTTTATGTTACTGGCACAGAGCGCCCCATATGGGTTGAATGTGAAAGTCTCAGTAACTAACTGCTCATTGAGATGGGCCTAATTCCCTAGAACCAAAACCCTGTATTTCTTCTTTGTAATTTTAAAATATACTTTCATATTTATTTTTTTTCTTTGCAAATTTTAATTTAAATTCTAGTTAGTTAACATACAGTACTCTATTGATTTCAGGAGTAGAATTACTAACATGCAACACCCAGTGCTCATTGCCTTAACTGCCTCCCTTAATCTCCATCACCCATCTAGCCCCCCCACCCAACTCCTTCCATCAACTTTTAGTTTATTCTCTATCTTTAAGAGTCTCTTATTGGTGGCTCATGGTTTGAAAGAAAAAAACATTGCTAAAATGTTTATACTATTCAAAACCATCTACACATTAAATGCAATCTAAGCAAAATACTGCCACCATTCTTCACAGAGCTAGAAAAAACAATCCTAAAATTTATATGGAATTGGAAAAGACTCTGAATAGCAAAAGCAATTTGGAAAAAGAAACCAATGCTGGAAGAATCACAGCTCCTGACTTCAAGCTGTATTACAAAGGTGTAATCATTAAGACAGTATAGTACTGGCACAAAAACAGATACATAGATCAATGGAACAGAATAGAGAACCCACTAATGGACCCATAGATGCATGGACAACTAATCGTTGACAAAGCAAGAAAGAAAAACCAATGGAAAAAGACAGTCTCTTCAGCTTTTGTGTATGGTGTTAGGAAAACTGGACAGTGGCATGCAGAACCACTTTGTAATATGATAGTCAATGAGTCTAGTGGGGCGAGGGCAGGAAAAACTGAGACAGGCCACCTTGATTGCACTGTGAGCCTTTTAAATCCTAGTACCATCTGAGCAACCAGTCGCCCTGCAGCCACAGTCCCCATGCCACACACACATCTTACCTCAGTGGGGGAACAAGCACTTAAGACTAGATTTAAAATACTTCCTTGAGATATTGCTGTTTAACATTGAGATATTGCTCAATAATTAGATGGTGGACAGAACCACTTCTATGCCCTTGACTCTTTTTGTCATGAGATTATCCTACAGAGATGTTCTAGAATAAAGTATCTTACCAGCAGAGAAGTGATACTCACTGATCATTTTGAAATCAATGACATAGAAATAACTCATATTAAAAAAGAGAATGACAATGTTTGAATGACCTAAAAATGGACATTTATATGGACATATCCTAAGAGAGGAGCAATATGCAACCCTGACCATGAGGAAGTTGCCTGAAAATCACTGGAGCCCAAACTCTTGATAGAAATGGCCCTAGCTCAGGCAAGAACATTCAGGGAGCTCACTGCAGAGAGGACATTACTAAGTTAGCACACTGGGAAGTCTGCTCCACATTGGCTGGAAGTGGACAATGCCTGAAACCAATAATCTGAAGGATATGCTGTTTGAGACTATACACTTGCCAATGTAAGGGTCAGAGCTCATGCCACCTCCAGTGATGCCTCAATGGCTATGAGCACCTGCCAGTGTAGCAGCCTGGCTCTGTGCTCCAGGCACATAGGCTGTGGGGACAGACTTTGGTCCCAAGCTTCACCACAGGGGGCTAGAAACTCCTCCATGACCAGCAATTGGTCCTGCACAATGATAACAGCCAGAACGCTGGGCATCCTTAGAAGGCAATTCATATTTGGACATGAACGCCTGACACCATATGTTGGTAGAGGCAATCTTCATTCTTCAGAACCACCTGAAAGCCAAGATTTCTGGCAAACATTCTCAGGAATGAATCCCCAGGCCTTCTCATGTAGGACATGAGAAGAACATACCTATGTGGTCTCTTCTGCACCAACCAGGGAACATTGGACACTACTCTCAGCTTTCCCAGGGTGTTGGGGTCAGGAGACATACCTGGCAAAATAAATATAGGACTGCATACAAAGTAGCAATGAAGTGGATAATATCTCCCCAGGCTTCCCCCACGGGGAAAAAGGAAGAAGAAGACTGGAGCAGGGGATGATAGACTGTCCAGTGATATAAATAAGGACCTACCCCAGCTGCCTGCAGTCCCTGCCATATGTGTGGGACTCAGCATGGCTTCCCACATCTCTGAAGAAACTAAGAATTACCTCTATGACATGGAAAATATAGGGGAACATCAATTATATTGCAACTTTATAAGACATAAAGATGTAGGGTAACTTTAAAGGGGAAAATAGCACCATTTGACCTATATCAAGGCTGAAGGGCCTTTCAGGATAGGGGAAGAGGTACAGAGCATTCTGATAAAGGGCAGTGATTGAGATTTGTACTTATCAGAAAATAAAGCAATTGCTTACTGTCTGAAGAAGCCAATGAGGATAGAATTATCATAAATAAGACTTGGGAAATAAAAACAATTTTCAAGAATAATTATAGGGGACATTTACACAATGTGTATTCCAAATTCTGAATAAGTGAAACAATATAGAATAAGAAATTGAAAGTCTGGAAATTGTGCTTACAAAGAAAGAATGATCAGGTATAAAAATACACACAGTAAAACGTTAGACAGTAAAACATTAGATTCTGAGTAACTTGTTCTGCAAGTGTTCGGCAAGATGAGAAAACATTTCTAATAAATGTTAACTTGATAAATGAATGATATCTTGCAATGTGAGTAGTATATGATGCCATACTCATACTCATAATCATAATCACACTCAAAGTCATACTCATAATCACAACTGAACCAATGATTTTTGAAATTCATGTTGATATACAAGTGCTTTGGATTACAAGCATGATTCTAAAATGAATTATGCTCACAAGCCAAGGTTTTGCTACATAGAAAAGAAATATTTGGCACAAGACTTATCACAATAGAGGAAAATAGAAAAAAGATGAATCAGTAAATTTAAGGGCATTGTTTAATGTGAGAATGAGTTTTGAGAGGCCCTATCCTGGGAAGAATGCCAACTCTCAGGGCCTCTGTGCAGTGAGAGCAGGCTGTCAGCTTAAAGCAGCTTTCTTTCCATCCATAGGGCCATCTGATCACTGATGTCTAGGGGTCTGCATCCTATAGCAGGCAAGGAGTGGCAACCCCTTCCTTGATCCAGTGCAGCCTCTACAAACCAGCCTCAGCCTTAGCCCTATGCCCTTGCAATTGTGCTCTTGCCTTGTGATTCAACGGCATCCCCTCCAGGCACTCACTCAGAACTGTGCTGCCCAACATGTGGTCCAGGACCAGGAACCATCATCATCCCCCAGGCGCAGGTGAAGATGCAAACTCTCCCACCCTGCCAGAATGACTGGGTCAGAATCCTAAGTGAGGGAAAGGCCCAGGGTCCTGGATGTCCACAGGCCTTCAGGGCATTCTGGTCCCCTTGAGTTCACAAGTAGCTGCAGACATGTGCTGAAGCTTTTCGCAGGCATAGAGCGGAAGCCTTGTTTTTGAAAGATGTATTCTTCAGTTCTTCCAGAGCCTCATTTGCTGTTCCAGATGGAGGCCGTAAGGGTCTTTTTCTAGAACCCAGACTCTACACAAGAAATTGTGTGTCCACTGAGCCCTGAAAACTATGGCCACCAGAGGGCACCTGTGCTTACCTATGCCCTCTCTGGGAACTTACTGGCTTTGCTCTGTGTCTGTCTTCTGTCTGTCTTTTACTCCACCCTCCCTCCTCTAGAACAAATTCCTACAAAGGGATCTATCTCTAGACCCAGGGTGTGTCATGGGTCACCCTGCTGCCACACCTTTGGAGAGAGGACTCTTATGTCACATCCAGACAGGCCCCCAGGCTGAACATGTGGCTGATAAGTGCAAAGGGAGATGCAGTGAGCTTCTGGGACTCCAAACTCCCCTAACCTGGCATCATCCCAGGAGCCAGTGAGCCTTGTCTGCTCCCCTGCTCAAGGCTGGCTGGGGAGCTGAGGAAGCACACAGACACCTTTGCCCATCAAGACCGCCATGCTCCTTCCTTCCCATGACACCCATTTTCTCTGGACAGAGTGCCTTCTGTCTTCCCCAAAGCTGACTCTCAGCAACTAACTCATCCTTTTGGCTCTGTCCTTGTCTCAGTGGCCCTCACTCTACTGCTGTGTCCTGGGACCACCTTCCACTTCTACTTCTTGCTCCTGTGTCCTTGTTTCAGCCTCTGGTTCTGGGGCATCCAGATGAAGTCCCTCCCCAGGGAAGTCCGGAGGGAGAGGTTGTGGCTGGAAATCAGCTACAGGGGATCCCTTCCTCCCATTGTTATTTCTTTCTAAACCACCCTGCCTGAGCTTGTTCCTCTTTCTGTACAAGAGGCAATTATGCAGCTTGGGATAGGGGAGACAGGGTGACATGTGGGAAGAGACAAGGCATAATCACAGAGAGGAGATCCAGAGGAGGATTTGTTCTGAAGCTGATGTACTGGACCAATGTTCAAGGAGGCTCAGTGGGAGCCTGAGCTAGAAGGGCAAAGTCAGTGGGTGTCCTGGTATCTGTAGTCATGCCACACTGGCAGTGCAGGTTGGCTCTGCTCTGGGTCACGCTTCTGTTTCTTTTATGTTCGGAGCTCCTGATGACTCATGGGTCAAGGTACCAAAAGGAAATAGAGAGTAATGACCAAAAATCATTTCAAGATACTTCCTTGCCACCTTGGGGTATGCCATATACATATTCAACCTGCAGAGCAATGATGCCCGTCCAGTGCCCATGAAGCTGATGGACCCATTGTCCCATCTTCTATTATTTAATCTTGGGCTGAAAATCACTTTATAATTAACACTTTCATGATTATCTGATTTTTCAAAAATCCATATTCTATATTGAGTAAGAAGGGTTACAGTCATCATGCAAGCAGACAAGTTCACTCAGCTTTCAATTCTCCTTCTTCCTTTATAATGTTTAGCCTTCTTGGTATCAGCTCTGAGACATGGGATGGAGACTTCTAAAGTCATGTGCAAATGTCTGCTTTCTACATAACAGCTTTAGCTGCTATGTTGAATAGTCCAACTTGGTGGTGTTATTGGATGCATGTTCATGAGTACTAGAGCTTCCTGATAATCATCTCTCTTAACATCACCTCACTGTGACTACTGCTCCAGAGGCTGCCGGCCACCATACTCATACAGTATCACCACTGCTCTAAGAACATTCTTGCAGTTGCCTGCTGACTAGTGATGTGTGTGAGGGAATAGACTCACATTACGGGAGATTAAAAGGGAGATAAGATGTCCATACTTGAGGTGGGGAATGAGTTTACCTCCTTGTCCTCACATGGATGGGAGAGAAACATGACATGGACAATCCATGCTTGTGTGGTTCTTTGTGGACAGTGGGTTAAGCATGAGTGTCAGGGATCACACATGACGTGGTGTTGGTGGGCACAGGTGTTGCAGGTGGTAAGGATAGAGCACTGGGGGACCCCAGGTGGGAGGGCTGGGCCAAGCACAGTGATTTGCTGAGTAGCAGGCTGTGGCAGGGAATCAGCTACAGGGGACCACTCTGTACCATTGCTGGTTTTTCCACCCCACCCTATGTGGAGCTTGTTCTCTCTCCTGGACAGCAGACACACTGATATACTTGGACAGATAAGGCAGAGTAACAGATCAAAGGAAGAGGGTGTAATAACAGAAAGTAGGCCTGAAATAAGAGTTGCTTTGGAGCCAATGAATTGGATGAATGCCCAGGGAGGCTCAGTGGGAGCCTGAGCTGGGAGGGCAAAGGCCATGAGTGCCCAGATGTTTGTAACCATGCCACACTGGAAGTGCAGATGGGCTCTGCCCTGTTTCATGCTCCTGCTTCTCTTAGGTTCCCAGCTTCTGGGGACTAACAGCTGGAGTTCCCAAGAGGAAAGGGACAGCAGTGAACAAAAGGACATGGAAAGTCATTTCCCTGCCACCATAGAGTATGCCTTACACATATATAACCTGCAGAGCAAGGACTTAAAGGCCTACAGGCTGGTGATCATCCTGAATGCCTGTAAGGAAGAGGTAGGTGACTGCATTTTCTGGACTAATGACCTGTACTTGCTATGAAGTTAGGGTCAGGAGAGAAGGACATCTTCTCAAGGAATCTTGCTAACTATCTGAAATCCATAAAATATAGCGAAACTACAAACTATCCAGTTAATATTAGTTTTATAAAATAAATAATTTCAAATTTAAACACTCCACACAAGGTCTAGTCATTTGAAGATGTATTTTCATGACATTCCATATTTTATGAAATTGTTTAATAATAAATGACATCAAAATCTGGACTAGGAGGTAATAAAGATCTTGAGTAAGGAAAAGAGGAGATGGGTAGAGGAAATACCCTAAGAAAACAAAGGCAAAAAGATTATTAGCAAACAGAGGAACAGACAGGAAGAGAGAAGGAGGGAGAGGGGACCGAGGATCCAGGAACTAAGAATTTTCCCTCATTCAAAGCAACCTCGTGACCTGAGGGCTTCTTTTCTGGACTCCTCCCTATAGTCTTCACCTAAGGGGATGAATGCTATGCTATACTCTTCCCAGACCATGGATCTCAATCCTAGAGTGTTGTTCTTGTAATCAGGCATCTGCAAAATGCAGCCAGGAATGGTGTTTTCATGTGGGCACTGCATTAGAAGCAGGATTGCTCATGTGTGTTTAGGTGTGTGTGAGTGTGTATGTCTGTGAATGAGTGTGTGTGTGCACATTGGGAGTGCAGGACTTTCTTTCTCCCTCAGGACCACTGGCCTGAGATCCACAGGGAAGGGTAGTGGAAGCTTCACCCTGCATGAGCTCCAACCTTTGTGGATGCTGCAGTGTCAGCTCCCAGCTGGGTCTGCTGCCCAAGTTCTCTCAGGCTGTACCTCAGTTGTGGGTTTCCTGGATCTGCACTTACAATCAAATACTGGAGTGTGGAGTGGGTGGTATGGAATGGAATGAAAGAGAATAGAGTGGAGAAGAGATCAGAACATTTCAGAATGCACATTGTAATAAAACAAGAGGTATCCAGAAACCATGTCCGTGTGTGTCTGTGTGTGTGCGTGTGTACATGTGTGAATATCAACCACAGGCCTCTTTGCTCTGAATTCCCAAACTTGGCCTTACCCCAGCATGCTGACCCAGACCCAGAGGCAGCTCACTAGTGGAGGAGTGTTTGGGTTCTCCCTACACAGCATGGATCTACACTGGCAGCTGCTCAACAGAACCATGAGGTGGGTTGGCATTTAATGTCTCCATGTACCACAGATAGAAGACAGACTGGCCTTCTCCATGGAGCTGGAGCTTCACAGAACCAAATGTGGGAAATCTGATGATAACATTGACAACTGTCCCTTCCAAGAAAGCCCAGAGCTGAACAATGTAAGATGCTCAGCAGGTACTTTAGGTTACATAGCTGAGGATACAGCTTGGGGCAGAGGGGAAGGTGAAGATGAGTGCCATTCCTTGGGACACAGAGGAGTGAGGGGGAAACCGGCCCTGTCACACCCATGGCTGATGCTGCAATAGGAGCCCAGGTGGGCAGACCAGCCCCGGGTCCACTGGTAGGCCCCAGGCCAATCTCATAACTGACTCTGTCCACTCACTCCATTCTAGCCTCCTGCACCATGGGCCATGGTAGGGTCAGACTGCTCCTGGCCACAGGATCCACATGTCTCCTGGGGCTAAAACAAGAAGTCCTTTCTCTGAGCTTTATCAGTCTGTTTCTTGCCTGCAGGAGAAGGGACATGTCACCTGGTCTGTTGTGGCTATTTCTGAGGTTTCCATGTCTCTGCCGAGTGTGTGAGGGTGTGAGGGTGTAGGAGGATCCCACACTCCTCTTTCCCATGCCTGACCTGCATCCCACTGATCTATCAGCTGCTGCTCCAGGGAATATATTCAAGGTGAACCCCGAGTCTGAGACATGATCACCTGGTGTTAGAGGCTCCTCTGAAATAGCATCCATTGGGAGAGAGCACCCTAATGCTCTACTAGTGGTCAGGGTCACACTGCATCAGCCTGAGTGTTTCCCTGGAGTCCACTTGCCTAAGGATGAGAACATGATACAGGAGTCCTTGAGATCAGGACAAGGTCCCAGGTCCAGAACAGGCAGGGCTTAGTCAGGGAAGAACCTGAAGGTCACAGCCTGCATCCCTAGCTGCTCACCCAGGATGTGTGGTTGGGATGTGTGCTGTGTTGGGAACTAGAGCCTCTGTTTTCCACCACTCTCCATCCACCTTCCACCTGTGCTTGTTCCCTTGGACTTTAAACTGCTTCTTCTCCATTGGCACTATGCCCTGGGAAACCACTTTCAAACTCTTGTATAATGATTGCTTAGAAGGCATCCACTGAATGATGTCACAACCTGCCTGTCTCTGACCATTCTGCATCCAGTTATTCCTTGTAAATATCACTTTAGTGACTGTGCAACACCAGCTCTGCTTGTTTTCTAGCAAGTGCCTAGGTCTCACAAGTGTCTGGGTCTCACTTCCAGCCATTATGGAAGTTTCTCATTGTCCATTTTCTTCATGTAGAATAGATCATTAAAAATCAGCATTTCATGAAGCTTTGTGTGGCATAGTTCCAGAAGGAAGGGATGAGAAAGTGAAGGAACCATCCAGCAGGGAAACCTCATGGTCCCAATTGTGTGAGTTTTCTTACCTCTGGGACCTCAGGAGCCAGTTCCAGGTGGCACAACCTGGAAGCACAGGTGCTTCTGAGCTGCTATCTAGGCTTATGAGGGATGACCTGCAATGAGGTGCAACGACCATGACCCTACAGGGAACCCAAAGTACAAGATGGACCCAGAGAGGTCTCCAGCCCTCAGGACACATGTGGCCCCTGTCTCATGAATCTTCTAAAGAAAATTTCTGGCCAACTTTTGGCTTTTGTGGCTCAAATAGTGTTGTTCTCAACTCTCCAGCATTGTCTTGAAAGTACCATAGGCAATATGAACATAAATAAGGGTGTTATATTACAGTCACACTGCATTTATACACAGGCAGGGGCCACATTTTTTCTGGGGCTGTGGGAGCACCCCCCAAATAGCCATCCCTTCAGTGCCCATGCAGTTGGACTACCCAGTGGCTGACATTCCCTGCTTCACCCCAATATCCTTGTCTACCCCAGTTTCTACTCAGGGCTTTTTCTGTAAAAGTGGCACTCCAAAAGCAGAGCAAGCACAGCTCAGTGGTGAGAAGTAAGGCAACACTTGATCGCAAGGTAGGGCTATAGTGGGGAAAGACCCAGTGTCCTAGCCTCAGAAAGGCTATCAGAAGCAAAATCCACAGCGTATCACAGTCTCCAGCAGGACAAAACCCATGGCTGCTCAGTGGCTCCTAACAACAGCCCACAATGACTTCTCCCTCCTCTGACTCCCTTCTTTACTGTGTGCCCCTGTGATCATCTCCCAAATAAATTGCCTGCATCCTCCAGTCTGCATTACAAGGTCTCATTGGGGACTCGGCAGACATGTGGTATTAGATGTCTTCAGGGGTCCTCCATAGAGACATGGATGGGATTCCCAGTATTCAAGGCAGAGACAGGGGTAGAGCCTGACAGTGGGCATCCTTACTGCTGGCCAAGCATCACTCAGCATGGACACAGCTATGTTCTTGTCCCATAGTTCTCCTGTCTGGTCCCAGACTTAAAGATTTTTTTTGAAGATTCTCCCACCCACCACCCTCCTGCCTGCTCCCACACTGGTCTGTTCTGAGTTGTGCCTCCGTGGGGAAGCATAAATGGACCTCTTTACCCACTGTGATCAGTACCATAAAGGGACCTCTTTACCCACTGTGGGAAGTACCATTAGGTAGCTCTAGGAGACAGTCTCCTGTGGTGGGGTGGGAGAGATACCTGTACAAACCCTTTGTGATCTCATCCCACCTCCTGGGACTGGGGGAGTGGAGCCCACAAGGGAGGCACAACAGTGGCTCCTGGCAGGGTCTCACTAAATTTTCCCCCAGATCATATTTATGGTATTTTGTTAATGGTTCCACCCCACCCCCTTCCATGGGAATCTACAGAGAGTGGGGATTTTGTCCCAATCCCTACTGTGCCCCAAGGGCCCTGGGAGTGAGTACATGTTTCAGGTGCTCCAGCTTTGCAATAGATGTAGGACTGAGGGACCAGTTCTTGAGGGAAAGCCCTTCTCTCTTACCCTGTTCATCCTTTTTGGTTTGGGGTGGTCCTGCTTGCTTCTTTGCCAGAATCTGTATGTTAAAGGCACAGGGAAATGGGTTTCTGCATAGGTAGGTCTTTAGGCAAAACTCTACCAGAAGCAGAGGTAGAAAGTTGCTAAAAGCTTCCTGGCCAGGTCCCAATTACCAGAAAGGAAGAGTCCCAGCCCATGGCTCAATCTCAGGATGGCTCCTACTTCTCCTGAGATGTGAGTCAAGTGTTGACTCCATCCACCACCCTAGTTGTTGGTTGACCTGTCAGCCTCAGTCTCTGGGTCAAGACCTAAAACCTCAAAAATAGCTGTGCTGGTTATCAAATGGTCTTCACACATTAACAATATTCTGCTCTATTGCCACCTCACCATCTTCAGGGGACATTGGACACTTTCCTCAACTTTTCCAGGGTGTCAGGGTCATGATATAGCTTCAATAAGTACAGGACTGAACACAAAGTAACAGCGAAGTGGAAAACTTGAGGCAGCTTGGAGGATGCCCGGGCCTCTCCCATTGGAACCAGAAGGAGAAAAGGGGATGGAACCTGGGAGAGGTGGAGCTGACAGGTGATATACATGAGAACGTACCCCAGAAGCCAGCAGCCCTTGCCCTCTGGGTGAGCCTTAACATGACTCTGCACATTCCAGATTTCTATCCCAGTCCCTGATGCTGATTCCCCTCAGATCCTAATACCTTGGCTTCTCCCTGGCCTTCTTCTAGCTCAGGAAAGGAGCATACCCTGATTGAAGGTACATTTTTGACTACCTTTTTTTTCAAAATTTCCCATGATTTAAAAAACAAGGACATGGTGGCAAAGCCAATGCATCTGTCATCTATGTGTCTTCTAAAAAGCACAATTTCCACAGAGAAGTTTGAAAGCAGTATGCAATTTCTCATTGGCAGCCACCCATCCCTACCCTCCCCCTACCACCAGTGGCCCAGGCTTGGCCTTAATGAGCCTTTGAATCTTGGAAGGGAATGAGCCAATACTGAAGGTGTCTCAAAGCCCGTACACCCATACATTCCAATATTCTTCATGCTACATATAACCCTGCCAACTTTAGGCAAATAAAAACTCAGAAATCTCAGTCAATGTAACTGTCTTGATCCTGATTCTTCATTCTTACTAACTCAGGGCATCACAAGGGCCCAGGTAGTTTTAGAGAGTTAAACCGAAGCAGTATCCCACTAATACTAACCAGCTGACATGGCTGCGGTTAGTACAGTCTGGTTTGCCCCAGATGCTTGCAGGTTATTATGGGTAAGATGAAAACAATCAGTCCAGAGTGTGTGAATGTGTTAGGTCTTTCCAGGTGTGGAACCACACTGTCAGGGCTCAGGGGAGACAGTCCTGCAACAGGGGCTGCTCATGGGAAAAAGTGAGGCTGGCCAACTCCAGCTACAAAGCAAGAGAACAAGTGCCCTAGAAGTTCAGGTTGTTCACCACAGTTGTTAGGGGCTGAGAGGCAGAGGTGGGCAGAGAAGCACAAGATACAGGTGCTGTAGGCATAGGGATGTGATGAGACCTAATCTGACTATATCCCCAGAATTCCATGACCACATGGAGGAAGATAGAGGCCAGTGTATGCCTTTCCCAGGACACTAATGTTGGCTGAGGTGAAAAGGTATAGACAAACTGTGCATTGTTGCCTGGCTTCCCCAGACATATCCCGGGTGGTCTCAGGCTGCCCCTCACAGTGGACCTGAACTCCACTATGAGGTTGTTTCCTCCAGAAGCTAACCTTGAGACAAAAATCAAGTGAAAGTTTTTTATTTGGAGATAATTGTAGAAACTACCATAAGAACAATGGGGAAATAAGAATGGTAAGAACCATGCAATGGTGAACAGATTGACAATGTGGGCAACTAGGGCTTTGTCTTGTCACCACTCAGTGGCAGATAGAATATGGCTCTGTGTTTTCTCCCAGGGGTAGAAAGCCTGGAGCATTCCCTCCCCAGCACTCTAGCCACCTCCAGCAGGTGGAGAGGAAGCCTTCAGGGCAGAGAGGCTCAGTGTGGGGGTGTTTACCTGTCAGTCGAGTAGCCTCTGAGCTTTAACATCTCTCATATGTCTAAGATGACATGCATTACTGCTCCTGTGCTACTGTTGACTGCCCTGGCTGGCCTTGACCTGCACATTAGTGCTGTAGTTTCCATATCCAGGTTTCAGAAAGTGCCCCTTTTTGGTCCTGTTAACTCTCTTCATTATCTTAGCCCACCTCTACACACATACAGACAAATATACACATGTACACAAACACACACACAGTGGTAGCCAACATGCAACATGGCCTCCACAGATCCTTATCTTCTGGTCTCACACCCTTGTAGAGTCTCCCCAACACTGAATCAGAGCTGATCTGGGTGACCAATAGTACAAGGAAGATGTGATGGTGTGTGATATCTGAAGCTAGATCACAAAGGGCTCAATGCCTTTTGGCTTCCACCTTGGTCTCTGAGCACATTCTCTTTGGAGGAAGCTATATGAAGCACATAGCAGCCCTGTGGAGAGGCTGACATTGAGGAGAACAGAGATCTCCTGTCACTGGCCAATGTCAACTTGCAGTTATGAGTGTGAGCCACCTGGGAAGTGGATTCTCCAGAGCCAAATTAACCTTCATATGAGGCCAGTGTAGTCAATGACTGAGTGTAGACACTCAGACACTCACTCAAGAGACAGTGACATCTGGATTGAGGAAAGCAAGATGGTGGAGAAGTAGGCAGCTCTATAATCTTCATTGTCCCTCATCTACCAAACTGAGAAGGATTGAAGCATCAATACTCTGATCTGCAAGAGTGGGAGGAGAAAACACAGACTCCAGAAAGAAGACGACCTCAAAGATGCCTGAGTGAGTGAGTGCAAACTGGGGAAATTAAAAAACTGGCCAGGCTGGGAGGTGCAGAGGGAGTGGGAGCCACAGCCCAACACAGGGAAAGCGCGTGAAGCCCTAGAGAAACAAGAGGAAGAGAAAAAGAGATTGAAAACGTTCCTAGTACTGTCTCTAGAGAAGAGATAAAGAACTTAGCTGGAGACAGAGAGAAAGAGAGAGAGAGAGAGAGAGAGAGAGAGAGAGAGAGAGAGAGAGAGATTGTCACCCCATACATATATAACTGCTCAGCTCAGGGATGGAAATCTGTCCCATATAGCTGGTGAATTCTTCCTTAGGCTCAGCGACATCAGTGTCAACCCCCAGACGGCACCAGAAAAAAACAGCCCCCACCCCTACGGGGGGGCTGGCCATCAGCAGGCACACACCTCATCTCTGATGGCGGCAAACCCAATCCTGGGCGGTGCCAAGAGAAACAGCTCCCTCCCCCTATGAGATCCTAGCTAAAAAGCCAGCTGCCAGCATGAGTACATCTCATCTCGGGTGGTAGCATTAAAGTGCATGGACTAGGATTTCTTAGTGAGGTGGGCTTGGAAAATACAACTTCATTCACCGTCGGGCACAGGAAGATCAGACTCAAAGGAGAGGCTTGCAACATTGGTTGGAGCAGAGCTTGGGGTTCGGCTATTCTTCTCCACACAACCACCAAGGCAGGGCCTCAGAAAGCAGTCCTGGAGACCTCCCTACAGCAAACCATGCCCATCCGCGATGGAGAGCTGCTTTTTTTTTTTTAATTTTTATTCTCTTTTATTCCTTTTCTTTTTTTCCTTTGTTTTTCTCTTGCCATCCAGATATATTCTCCCTTATCTCATTCTTATCTCTCCCTCAGCTGGTTATACGCTTTTCAACTGTCCACTGTTTTTTTTGTTGTCTCTGCCCACCTCCTTTTTTTCTCTTCTCTTCTCTTCTCTTCTCTTCTCTTCTCTTCTCTTCTCTTCTCTTCTCTTCTCTTGTTTTCTTTTTATTGGTCTCCATTCCTTTTCTTTTCAACCTTTTCCCTTTTTGATTGCTTGTTTGTTTGATTTGTATGTACATTTTCAGGCTTTTGTTCCCTGTGTGCTTGTCTGTTTTCCTTCTCAGGGTTACCTCCAGAAACAAACAAAAGTACACATGGCGGAGAGTCCCAAGTATTGTTGAGAAGGGAAATAAAACAAAGGCACACCAAGAGAAACTGAGAGACACCATTAAAAAGAACACTTCCTGAAATGACAGGCCCTGGACAGTCAATGAACCTCCTTTAATAGAGCAATACAAGCAGGTGCACAGTGCAGAACAAGCTTTTAAAACTGACAAGAGACAGAAAACAGACCAAAATGACAAAACAGAAGAACTCTTCTCTAAAGAAATTCCAGGAAGAAGTCACAGCCATAGAAATGCTCTAAACAAATATAAGCAGCATGACTGAACAAGAATTTAGAACAATTGTCATAAAATTAATCACCAGACTTAAAAAAAAAAAAAGGATCAGAGAAGCTATTGATACAAAGACTAGGGACCTTCAAAATAGCTGCAACGAGTTTTAAAAGGCTATTAATGAGGTCCATAATAAAATGGAGGCGGCCATTGCACAAACTGAAGAGGCAGAGAGGAGAATAGGTGAATAAGAAAACACACTTATAGAAAGAGAGGAAGCCAAGAAAAAGAAATTGATAAAGGAGTATGAAAGGAGAATTCGACACCTGAGTGATACAATCAAACAGAACAATATCCATATCATAAGAATTCCTGAAGAAGAAGAAAGAGAAAAAGGTCCTAAAGGGATGCTTCATCAAATTATATCTGAGAATTTCCCAAACCTGGGGAAAGAAATAGACATTGAAAGCCAAGAGGCACAAAGAAGCCCCTTAAGACGTAACTTGAATCGGTTTGGCATGATATATCATAGGGAAACTGGCAAAATATAAAGACAAAGAGAGAATTCTGAAAGCAGCTAGGGATCAAAGGGCCTTAACATATAAAGGGAAACCTATTAGAGTAGTTACAGACCTATCTACTAAAACTTGGCAGACCAGAAAGGAATGTCAGGAAATCTCCAATGTGATGAACAGAAAAAATCTTCAGCCAAGAATCATTTATCCAGCGAGCCTCTCATTCAAATTAGAAGGAGAGATCAAGGTTTTTCCAAATAAACAAAAATTGAAAGAATTCATGACCACCAAACCAGCCTTACAAGGAATCCTAATAGGGACTCTATCAGGAAAATGTTGTAAGGAATACAAGGTACCAGAGACACCACTACAAACATTAACTCTATGGAGAACACAATGAATCCAAACCCACATTTTTCAATAATAACACTGAATATAAATGGACTGAATGCTCCAACCAAATGACACAGGGTAGCAGAATGGATCAAAAACCAAAATCCATCTATTTTCTGTCTACAAGAGACTCATTTTAGACCTGAAGACACCTTCAGATTGAAAGTAAGGGGATGGACAAATATCTATCATGTGACTGGAAGTCAAAAGAAAGCCAGAGTAGCCATACTTATATCAGACAAACTGGACATTAAAGTAAAGGCAGTAACAAGAGATGAAGAAGGGCATTGTATAATAATGACAGGATTTATCCATCAGGAAAAGGTAATAATTATACATGTCTATGCACTCAAATTGGGAGCATCCAAATACATAAAAGAATTCATCACAAACAGAAACAATCTTATTGATAAGAGTGTGCTAATTGCAGGGGTCTTTAATACTCCACTGACAGCATTGGATAGATCAATCAGACAGAAAATCACTAAAGAAGCAATGGACCTGAATGACACATTGTAATAGATGGAATTGATAGATATATTTAGAACTCTGCATCCTGAAGTTAGGAAATTCACCTTCTTCTCGAGTGCACATGGCACATTCTCCAAGATAGATCACATACTGGGTCATAAAACAGCCCTCCATCAGCAAAAACGAATATAGATCATGCCATGCACACTTTCAGATCACAATGCTATGAAACTTGAAATTAACTACAGGAGAGTCTGGAAAACCTCCAAAAATGTGAAGGTTAAAAACCACCCTACTAAAGAATGATAGGGCAATTAGAAAAGAAATTTAAAAATATAAGGAAACAAATAAAAATGAAAATACAACAATCCAAAATCTCTGGGATGCAGCAAAGTCAGTCCTAGGAGGAAAGTATATTGCAACCCAGGCCTATTTCAACAAACTAGGAAAAGCGCAAATTCAAAATTTAACAGAGCACCTACTGGAACTAGAAAGGGAGCAGCAAGAACACCCCAAACCCAGCAGAAGAAAAGAAATAATAAAGATCAGGGCAGAAATAAACAATATAGAATCTAAAAAACAGTCAAGTAGATCAATGAAACCAAGAGTTGGTTCTTTGAAAAAATGAACAAAATTGGTAAACCTCTAGCCAGACTCCTTAGAAAGAAAAGAGAGAGCACCCAGATAGACAAAATCATGAATGAAGAAGGATCTATTACAACCAATCCCTTAGAAATACAAGCGATCATTAGAGATTACTATGAAAATTATATGCTAACAAACTGGACAACCTAGAAGAAATGGACAAATTCCTAAATGCACATGCTCTGCCATAATTCAAACGGGAAGAGATAGAAAGCATGAATAGACCAATAACCAGTGAAGAAATCGAATCCATTATCAAAAATCTCCCAATGAATAAGAGCCCAGGGCCAGATGGCTTCCCAGGGGAATGCTACCAGACATTTAAAGCAGAGCTCATACCCATTCTTCTCAAACTATTCCAAAAAATAGAAATAGAAGGAAAACTTCCAAACTCATTCTACGAAGCCAGCATCACCGTGATTCCCACACCAGGCAGAGACTCAGCAAAAAAAGAGAACTACAGACCAATATCCTTAATGAATACAGATGCAAAAATACTCAACAAGATAATGGCAAATCAAATTCAACAGGATATAAAAAAATTATCCATCATGATCAAGTGGGATTTATTCCTGGGTTACAGGGCTGGTTCAATATTCGCAAATCCATCAATGTGATACATCACATTAACAAAAGAAAAGATAAAAACCATATGATCCTGTCAATAGATACAGAAAAAGCATTTGACAAAATACAACATCCCTTCTTAATAAATTGAATCAGTTATCAAAAATCTTCAAACGAATAAGAGCCCTGGGCCAGATGGCTTCCCCAGGGAATTCTATCAGACATTTAAAGCAGAGTTAAAAGCCCATTCTTCTCGTTATTCCAAAAAATAGAAATAGAAAGAAAACTTCCAGACTCATTCTACGAAGCCAGCATCGCTTTGATTCCCAAAACAGACAGAGACCCAGCAAAAAAAGAGAACAACAGGCCTATATACTTGATGAATACAGATGAAAAAAATACTCAACAAGATATTAAAAAATCGAATTCAACAGCACATAAAAAGAATTATCCATCATGATCAAGTGGGTTAACAGGGCTGGTTCAATATTCACAAATCCATCAATGTGATACATTACATTAACAGAAGAAAAGATAAAAACTATATGATCCTGTTGATAGATGCAGAAAAAGCATTTGACAAAATACAACATCTCATCTTAATAAAAACCCTTGAGAAAGTCAAAATAGAAGGAACTTACCTAAACATTATAAAAGCAGTTTATGAAAAGCCCACAACTAATATCATCCTCAATGGGGAAAAACTGAGAGCTTTCCCCCTGAGATCAGGAACACGACAGGGGTGTCCACTCTCACCACTGTTGTTTAACAGTGCTGGAAGTCCTAGCATCAGCAATCAGACAACAAAAGGAAATAAGAGGCATCAGAATTGGCAAAGATGAAGTCAAGCTTTCACTTTTCGCAGATGACATGATACTCTACATGGAAAACCTGGCAGACTCCACCAGAAGCCTTCTAGAACTGATCAATGAATTCAGCAAAGTCACAGGGTACAAAATCAACATACAGAAATTGGTTGCATTTTTATACACCAAAAATGAAACAACAGACAGAGAAATCAGGAAACTGATCCCATTCACAATTGCACAAAAAAACCATAAAATACCTAGAAATAAACCTAACCAAAGATGTAAAAGACCTGTGTAATGAAAACTATAGAAAATTTATGAAAGAAATTGAAAAGGCACTAAGAAATAAAACTTTGTGCTCATGGATCGGAAGAATAAACATCGTTAAAATGTCATTATTACCCAAAGCAATCTACACATTCAATGCGATCCCCATCAAAATTGCACTAGCATTCTTTTCAAAGCTAGAGCAAATTATTTAAAATTTGTATAGAACCACAAAAGATCCCAAATAGCCAAAGTAATATTGAAGAAGAAAACCAAAACGGGAGGCATCACAATCCCAGACTTTAGCCTTTACTACAGAGCTGTCATCATCAAGACAGTATGGTATTGCACAAATACAGACACATGGACCAATGGAATAGAATAGAGAGCCCAGAACTGGGCCCACAGGTGTATGGCCAATTAATCTTTGACAAAGCAAGAAAGAGTACCCAATGGACAAAAGACAGCCTCTTTAACAGGTGGTGCTGGGAGAGCTGGACAACAACATGCAGAAGAATGAAACTAGACCACCTTCCTACACCATTCACAAAAATAAACTCAAAATGGATAAAAGATCTGAATGTGAGACAGGAAACCATCAAAATCCTAGAGGAGAAAGCAGGTAATACCCTCCTTGACCTCAACCACAGCAATTTCCTACTCGTCACATCCCCAAAGGCAAAGGAAATGAAAGCAAAAATGAACTATTGGGACCTCATCAAGATAAAAACTTCTTGGGGAGAGAGAGGGACACAAAACCTAACATACTATTGAATACCGAAAATGAACCAAGGGTTGAAGGGGGAAGGGGAGGGGAAAGGGAGGTAGTGGTAATGGAGGAGGGCACTTGCAGGGAAGAGCACTGAGTGTTATATGGAAACCAGTTGGACAATAAACTATTAAAAAATAAAAAATAAAAAAACAAAAATATAAAATATAAAAAATTAAAGATTAAAAAAAAAAAGCTTCTGCACTGCAAAGAAACAATCAAGAAAACTAATAGGCAACCGACAGAATGGGAAAAGATAGTTCCAAATGACATATTAGATAAAGGGCTAGTATCCAAAATTTACAAGGAACTCACCAAACTCCACACCTGAGAAATGAATAATCCAGTGAAGAAATGGGCAGAAGACATGAACAGTTACTACTCCAAAGAGGAAATCCAGATGGCCAACAGGCTCAGCATCACTCATCATCAGGGAAATACAAATCAAAACCACACTGAGACCAGTCCAAGTGGCTAAAATGAACAAATCAAGAGACTATAGATGCTGGCGAGGGTGTGGAGAGATGGGCACCCTTCTACACTGTTGGTGAGAATGTAAACTGGTGCAGCCACTCTGGAAAACAGAGTGGAGTTTCCTCAAAAATTAACAATCGAACTCCCCTATGATCCAGCAATATTACTAGTAGTAATATTCACCCAAGGGATACAGAAGTGCTGATGCATAGGGGCACATGTGCCCCAATGTTCATAGCAGCACTTTCAACAATAGCCAAATCATGAGAAGAGCTTAAATGTCCATCAACTGGATGAATGGATCAGGTAGATGTGGTATATATACACAATGGAGTACTACATGGCAATGAGAAAGAATGAAATCTGGCCATTTGTAGCAAAGTGGATGGACCTTGAGGGTGTCATGCTAAGTGAAATAAGTCAGGCAGAGGAGGACAGATACCATATGTTTGCACTCACAGGTCTAACAGGAGAAACCTAACAGAGGACCATCGGGAGGGAAAGGGGGAAAAAGAGTTAGGGACAGGGATGGAGGAAAATCATGAGAGACACTTGAATACTGAAAATGAACTGATGGCTGAAGGGGGAGGGGGAGGAGAGAAGGGGGGTGATGGTCATGGAAGAGGGCACTTGTGGGGAAGAGCACTAAGTGTTATATGGAAACCAATTTGACAATAAACTGTATATGAAGTAAAAAAAAATAAAAAAATAAAAAAAATAAGAAGGGACAGTGACTAGTCAAAACACCACACCAAGCCATCCTCAGATCTTTGACCCACAGGCACCATGAGAGACATACATTTTTTAAGCTACTAGGGACAGGGTGTTTAGTTTCCCAGCATTAGATAACTAACACATTCCACTGTGTGCACACACATGCACAAAACAATCTATTATTCATGAAACACCAGTCCCTTTGCATTTTTTTTCTGCTTTACTTTAAACCCATAAGTACATTGCAAATCTACAAATGACCCAACTATCTTCCAGTGGATTGGTTGTCTAAAACTGTTTCTAAGTCATTGAACTCTATCTTCCTTGCAGCCCTAGCCAGGGAAATTTTTGTGGCAATCCATGAAAAGAACACCCTCAAGGCAGTCAGACCCTCAGAACCTGGATGAAACAACCCACCACATCAAGACAGTTGAGCTTAGTTAGTTCCCCCAAAACAACTGTCCTCCAATTAGTTCTCCAGAAACAGCTGTAGGGGAAAGTAATTTGTTCTCAGTGTTCAATGAGATATTGGAAACAGGCTCACACAGCCTTCCATTTATTGATAGCAGATTGTCTTGCTAGTAGTTGACAGTCAATTGGAAGAGGCTGATCAACACTGTAAAAAGGCATTATGTTCTCAGTCAGCCCCTATACAGCACACAAAAAAGCAAAAAGGCCACAAAAATGAAGTCAATGGGTCAGCTTATTTAAATGTTTTGCAAGTGTCTTTGCTTCTTTTAAATGGAAGTTAGAGCAGCCAAATATGCTTGAAGATAATTAGACTTCTTTGCATTGTTTCTTCAGCATAGTGAACTCAAATTTCCAAGGTTTGGTTGCAACAATAAATGTGCAATAAAACATCTGAAAGAGACAGAAAGAATAATCAGCTTGTAAGAAAGAAAAATACAAACCAAACAAATAAACAGAAGTTTCTATTTCCCCCTACTGGGATTTAGCTTCAGGGTGGCTAAAGGCAGTCTGAGCCAGCCATGTCTCCACAGTCTCTGGAGCTTTTGGACCTGAGACCTTCTGGCAGAGGAGCGAGCATCAGTCACCAGGCTGGACCACTGCCAACTCATCTCCTTGTGATCTAAAGCCATCATAGATAGCTGGACCCCAGAAACTGGTTATTCTCAGAAATCATCATATCTCGTTTTGGCCCTCATCTAGCCACACTGACTTCCCTGCAGCCCACTGAGACTCCATGTTGCATGGAAAACCCAGTGAGTCCCCCAGGAGACGCAACTCAATAGGAATAGTACAGAGTCCTATATGTCTTGAGGAGGCAAATCAAGATCAGGCCAGAGATGAAAAGTAAAACTTGCAGCCAGGGAGCTAAGGGGACACACAGAGCTCTTCCCATGTCCTACAGAATAAACAAAACTTCAGGTTTCTGGTGTAGGATGAGTTCACCTAAAATCTTCATTCAGTTAGAGTAAAAATATAATCTAGGAATGCCTCTATTATATTAATGGAAATATGAATGGCAACATCCAATAGAATTGAAGTTATATAAGATACAAATTCTGATTAAAAAATCAGTTTGAGAAATAAAATAGGACAAAGCTACCAGCAACCCAGACAGACCAATGGAGAACTAAGGCTAGTCCAGGGACACATCCCGGCTAGAGGGGCATCTGGGATAGATTTGGCTGGTTCCTGTCAGTGGTAGGAAGGGGAGACAGTAGACTTATCAGAGAGTTAACTAATTGCTTAATTTCTGGATCAGCCATAGTAGACAGGAAACAATCAGGAAACAATCAGGAAACACAGAAATTGAAAACCCAATTATCAGGATCAATTCTAGAGGACATTTAAACAATGTATATCAAAAATCTTTAAGAAGTGAAAAAATACTAAATGAGTGATTCAACTTCCAGGAACTTTACTTACAAGGAAATAATAACAAGATACATGTACAAATAGAAATAAAGGATATTCATTAAAGCACCATTCATAATAGTTAAAAATTAGGAAAACTTAACATTCTCATAGATTGGCTTAGTAAAAGGTGGAAAAGCATTAAATGAAATCAGTGTCACTATATGATACTCTCAAATAATTTTACAGTTTTAGAAATTATTAAAGTTTATTATTAAGTGAAAATCTAGATTATAATACAGTCGACAGTATGATCCCAACTGCACAAAAATACAAATATAAAATATAGGAAATCTAATATAAATAACAATATATTGACAGTGGCAAACTTTACATAAGGGTGTTTATAGTTGATTTTAAATTATTTAATACTTTCAAAGGTTCCAAATTTTCTACACAAAATGAATCAGGCCAGTAACTATTTTAAATCATATCAAGTTTTAAATTTATATTCCAAAGAGCTCAGATGTTTGCCTTTTCTTCCTTTCTAAATCCCAATAAATAATTGAAGGAAGCAGATAAGGTCAAATCATCTATAAGAGTTCTATGAAATGGGAAAAGACTCTGTACAAGGACAGAGATGGAAAGAATTCTCCACATGCTAATAAGTGGATTCAATCAAGGTAATGACATCTTCTGAATGGCAGATGCTCCATGTAGAAGATGAGTTCATAAAAGGAAACCAAGAATGCGAACTGTCTCTAAACCCCACAAGGCTTCAAGTCATCTTTGATTTTTCTCTCACTCTCGATGGCCAATCCATCAGAAATTCCAGCCAAACCTTTCACAGACATTCACAACCCAGTACCTCTACCATCCTAACCAACATCACAGCCTCCTAATCATCTTGCTGTCTCCACCCCTGCTCCCATGCTGGCTCTTCTCCATGTGTCTCTCTATGTTTGCACACCTGTTTCTACCTGGCATGTCTTGAAAACCCAGTGACTTCTATGGGTTGTGTCAATGAACACCCTTACCCTATGACCTCTACTTCCTGTGCCAAGGGTGTCCTTGCCCTCTGACCTCCACAAGAGCTGTGTCAATGGGCCCTCTTGCTCTGTGACCTCTATATACCACATCAACGAGCACCCTCTGACTTCCAGTTGGGTTTAGCCAAGGAAAGATAGAGGCAGGAAGTGGGGGGCATGAGGAGTTGAGGTCAGAGGGTTCTAGGGTGTTGGCTGTGGTTCCGGACAGAGTCCCTCAGATTGCTCCAGGAAAAAAAAAGATATTAAAAAACAAATCTGAATGATTACCAAAAATATTAAAATATCTCAAGCTTACTAGAAATCAGGGAGTGACAATGTGAAATGGTGAGATCACCTTTCACATACATCAGAGTGAAAACATTTAAGACTCAACCGCAAGTGCTGAGGGAACATGAACAATCACACACACCACTGATGAAACGTATGCTGGTGCAACCACTTTGGAGAGTAAAACTGAGGTGTTTTACGAGCGAATGTTTAAGCTGTATGTGTGGCAGTATGGCAGCCCCACTCCCGAGAACCCACACTGGGAAAGTCCCAAACCTGCTCTGTCAGCACCTGTCTTAACTGTCATGGCTGCATTGTTGTTAAAAGTGAAAATTTAAGACAACCATAGTATCTAAAGTAGCAAGATGTTTACATACAATGTAATACAGTCATATGAGGGCTTAATATGCAGTATTAAAATAATTTTAGCCAATTTCTATATACTTTAAATGGCCCAAGGAAACATTTGGCATATTTAGCATAAATAATATAAGATTGTACTAGCATAATAAGTCTCAAAACATATTGTTGAGTGGGGAAAAAATTAACAAGAGAAATTTCCAAAATTTGTGTACCTTTTGAAAACACACAAAACTCTACATACACAGATTAAATATTTCTTTAAAAACTGGATAGGAACACTTCTCAAAAATTTGAGTAGTTATCTTTGGGGGGAGGAGTGGAAAGGGTGTTTAACATTTTACTTATTAATATAAACATTTTAAATTAATGTAATAAAATGACAACAGTTATGAAATCAAACACATGGGTATTTGATATATCATTCTCAGAATCTACCAGAATTTTTTAAATGTTACTTAATTGGAGAACCTGGGTGGCTTAGTCAGTTAAACATCTGACTTCGGTTCAGGTCATGAACTTGTAGTTCATGAATTCAAGCCCTTTTTCCCTCTCTCTCTCTCTCTCTCTCTCTCTCTCTCTCTCTCTCTCTCTCTCTCTTTCTCCCCCAGCCCCTGTCCTGCACTCTCTCTCTCTCTCTCAAAATAAACTTTTTAAAAACTTAAAAAAAAGAAAAATGTTACTTAATTGAAAACAAGGTCTAATAATTTATAATAATAGCCAAATTTCTAGATGTGGCCATTGACTTGCATTTGGCATTCATTAGAATACATACTACTTATTAGACTATGAAGATATAGTTTATTTGCATATCTGGGCAATTTTCAGTAACCACTAATTTGCCATTATTTTTGCTTAGCCATGTGTCATGCCGGCTTTAAGTATATACTAAATAGTTGTCTTCTGTGAAGACACAGAAATATACATACTTGTATATGCAGTTTCAATTATGAAAGAGAAAAATTGGATTTTCTATGGAAAGATCACCAAATCAAATTTGAAAAAGTGAAAAAGAAAGTTACAGCTGTCCAGCTAAACCTAGTCCAGCTTACAGAATTGTGAGAAACAATGAATGGGTATTTCTTTAAGCCACTAGGTGTCTATATGTGTGCTGAGAAGGGGTCAGGGGAAGGTGGTATCCGCAAAAAACAATAGTCACAGTCTCTATGTCTAGAACCTGGCCATTCTGGATCCTGAATATGATCAGAATGTGGTTTAGAAAGGAAAGTAGAAAATCAAATCAGGATTGGTCCTATTGATGTTCTCGGTCTGGTACACAGACCTGAGACCATCACTGCCTCCACTTGAGGCATATACCTTTTGCATTTGGGGATCCTGTTGTAATAAGCAGTTTTCATTTTCTCCTGAAATTTTCTTGCACATTGTTCGGGCAATTTTGACTTCAAGAAAGTAGTCCAAACTCTCTGTGACCTGTCAAGGAGCAATTTAAAAATTAGAGATCATAAATGAATACATGATATCAATTGTCATCTCTGATAAATGAACATGTCATTGACTGCTTAGAGCAAAGAATGTATCCCCACCTCCCTCCCTCCTACAGTTTCCTTTCCAGAAACCTTAGGGTAACTGGAGGGGGAGGGGTTCTTCTCTTGATTCCTCTTTTTCTGTCTCTCATCATGATGTTGAATGTTAAATAATGACAACTGTCCCTAAGATAAAGCAAGGAAACCATTCCCCAAAGAATGTTTTCTCCAGAAAGGTAATGGTTTGCTTATTGGAGCTGGGTAAATAAATAACAGAGTTTAAAACATCTTCTTACTTAGTCAATAGATATTGGAGGAAGAATATACAAGACATCCCAGAACTGAAATTTACTTGGAGGGTTTTGCTTCTCTCTCTAGCTTCTCTCTTCGATAATTTTAGCAATTCCATATGATATACTCTCCTAAATCCTTGATTTCAGGTCCTCTTCCTCACCTGTGCAGACTCCCCTCCAGCCCTTGTATTCCAGAGGGACCAATGGGGAAATGGAGATGCACTATGGCAAATGGAGACTTTCATTGTTTAAAAATTAAAACAAGGTAAGATTTTACAAGCCTTAAGAGAGAGAAAGTATCAAAGAGAATGACCAAGTTGAACACAATAACTGACCCTAGAAGAATCAGAGACAATTCAGAATCTACAGTAAACATTTTGGACATTCAAGAAAATGGTTGTGGTGGGCAGAACTCTAAGTATGGCTTCTAGAATATCATATATACTTTAAAATATGCATGTGTATATAAAATGTCTGGAAGGACAGAGTCAACTGCCCTCAGGAAATGATGAGTCAGAAATTGAGTCTTCACTTCCATTTTTTAACTCAGCAACTTCCAACCTACTCCTGGAACTTGTTTTTATGATGGGATAACAAGTTTCTTAATATCAGTACTATAAACATTTGGGGCTAATCAATCTTTGTGATGGGAGCTGTCCTGGGAGGTTCAGGGTGCTTAGCAGCATCCCTGGCCTCTCCCCACTAGATGTCAGCAGCAGCCCCCTCTGGTTGTGATGACCAAAGATGCCTCCAAATATTGCCAAAAACTCCCTGCCAAGCAAAATCTATGCTCACTTAAGAACTGCTGCTTTATATTTGAGTAATACTTCCAAGTTAAAACTATCATAAAAACAAACTGCTCTGAGTCATACTCAATACCCACCAACTGACCACCAGACCTATCTTGACCCCTGATTGCCCAGAAAAGGGAGATAAATGAGGGTCCTGGCTGCTGAATTAGCTCTGCCATAGACAGGCCCCCTACCCTCCAGCTACAGTGTCCCACTACTCGCACTTTACTCATATCACTTAGGCAGTAACATGTGTTCATTCCCAGCAGACAGCCTAGGTTTAAATCTTGGCTTTTTTATATACTAGCTGTGTGTGCCTGAGCAAATTACTAACCCCCTTAGTGCCTGTTTCCTCTTCAAAATGGAAGAAAGTAGTTCCTATGTAAAGAGTTGTGAGATTTGAATGAGATGTGAAAAGCAGCCAGGTCCCGGAGCTCCTGGGTAGTTAAGCCTCTGATTCTTGATTTTGGCTTAAGTCATGATCTCATGGTTAGTAAGGTAGAACCCCACATCAGGCTTGGCACTGACAGAGCAGAGCGTGCCTGGGATTCTCTTTCTCCCTGTCTCTCTGCCTCTCTCTTTCTTAAAATAAATAACTTTAAAACAAAAGAAAGAAAGAAAAGGAAACACAACCAGAGTGGACACTTCAACAATGTGGAGGTTATACATACAGTCAAAAATCCAAGTGGAACTTTGGACTCCTCAAGAACTACTAATAGAAGACAACAATAACATAAACAGTCAATTAACACACATTTTGTGTGTTGTATATATTATATACTGTATTCTTGCAATAAAGTAATCTAAGATAAAAAAATTTTTATTAAGAAAATCATAAGAGAATATACATTTATAGTGCTGCACTGTATTTCTTGAAACAAATTAGCATATAATTAATCCATAGTGCTCACTTTTACCATCATTCACCTTGCACAAAATCTACAGTAGACCTTCAATCAACTATGAACTAGAACAGATGGTTACAAACTTCTTCCTTAAGGACTGGAGAGTAAATATTTTAGGCTCAGAACACACAGTCTTGTCATTGTAGTGCAAAAGTAGCTTTAGACTACACTCAATTAATGCAAGTGTCAATGTTCTAATAAGACTTTATTTATAGACACAGAAATTTAAATGTTATGTAATGTTCATGTCACGAAATACTCTTTTTTTATTTCTTATAACCATTCTTAGTTCATGGGGCATATGAAATAAGCAGCAAGCCAGACTTAGTTGCCGGCTATAATTGTCCAACTCCTGATATAGATCTTTGTATGTTTAAGTTAAATCATCCAATAAAATATAGCTCTTTTCTTTATATAGAGACTGTGTGTGTGTTACTAAGTTTAATCTGAATTATCACCAAGCACATTTCTTTTTGCTTTTGTTTTGTTTAACACTTATGTATTTTTGAGAGAGAGAGAAAAAGAGCAAGTGAGGTAGGGGTAGAGAGAGGAAAATACAGAATCTGATCCAGGCTCCAAGCTCTAAGCTGTCAGCACAGAGCCTGATGAAAGGCTCAAACTCACAAACCTTAAGATCATGACCTAAGCCAAAGTCAGTCACTTAGCCCACTTAACCAAGTGTCCCAAAGAATTTCAAATACCTCTGTTAGAGGCTCTTTTTGAACCTGTTTCAACCTAATTCTTTTGAATTCTTACCTGCATTCAAGAGTTTACAGTGAGCTGAGAAATAAAGTGTACATTCATGAGGGAAAAATAGCACACAGTATAATATAATATAATATATAATTTGGGAGACATGAGAATTTGGTGTATATTTGATTAAATACCTGCCTATAAAGCAGAATCATTTCTTTGTGGAAGCAAAAAAGCATAGATAGAGAAGTCCATGAAAATAGAATAGTTTGGGACAAGGTGGGAACTTCACTAAGGAGAGGCACTAAATATAAATGAGACCCCCCAAGGCAATTGATGTTCATGAGGCTTTGCTTTGTCCACCCAGTGGTGAGGGAGAGAGTCAAGGTCTGTGTGTATGGAGGATGGACAAGGGACCAAATGTCCCAGCCTCATAGGGGATAAAACTGCCAAGTGGGCCTTCTCTCCAGACCCTGTTAAGAAAATGGGAATCTGAGTAGGTTCTTGGTGCCCTGGAGGGATGGACAGCAAAGATTAGAAGGAAGAGGGCAAGAGGAGACAGAGCTAGCAAAAAAGGAAAAGAACAAGAAACGCATCCCTGTACTACATGTCACTTTGATGTTGCAGGGTAGCTCCCATTCCCCATCAGCCACTCTCTTCCCTTCCTTCAACTCCAGCCAGACTGACTGAACTCCCTTTCCTTCTATGTACCTACTGATTATTCTCTGAGGTTTCCCCAAACCACAATCCAATCATCTTTCTCAGGAGACAATATTGGCACAATGCTCTCTTCTATGATGTGGTCCGTATTCCAATTCCTCCAACTACTCCAATAACATTTTGTATATGTTTTCTTTTAATTCAAGAGATAATATAAGACCACATATTGCATTTAGTTGTCTTGTTTCTTACATTGCATTTAATCATTAGTTTCCTTGCTTTTTCTCCTGATCTTTCATGACACCAATATTTTTAAGAGGTCTTACAGAGTGTTCTGTAATATGGATTTGTCTAATTGTTCCTCTGTATTACTTTCTTTCTCCCAAGATTTTATTTAAATTCAAGTTAGTTCACACATAGTGTAGTATTTGTTTCAGGAATAGAATTTAATGATTCATCACTTATATATAACACCCAGTGCTTATCACTCCTTAATCCCCATCACCTGTTTAGCCTGTATCCCCATGAGTATCCCCTCCAGCAACCCTCAGTTTGTTCTCTATAGTTAAGAGTATCTTATGGTTTGTCTCTCTGTTTTTATCTTATTTTATTTTATCTTCTATTCTTTCAGGGGATGGATTTTAGACAAGAATACCATAGACAGGTGAGATTGCGTCTCTTCCATGACATCACATCATTGGCACATGATGTCAGTTTGTCCCAGTGTTGGTGATAAACATTGGGTGAACAAGGCATTCACACCATTTCCTAATTGTCAGGGTATATTTTCCCTGTTGTAATTAATGAAAGAATTCCTCCAGCAATTTGTTCTCCATACTGCCCCACCAAGTGGATGTAGGATTCATTGATGATGTTGCCTGAAGTAGTTGTTGCCATAATTTCCTACTTACATAGTCTTTTACATCTACAGGCAAGCATTTTTCTGTAAAAGAAAAGGCTTCCCTTCTCTGTCCTGGTTCCTTTTTCTTTTTTTTTTTTTTTTTTTTTTTTTTTTTCAAAAGCTAGACATGCACTTTCTTTGCTTTTTCACTGTTATAATCCATACCTGTAACTACTCATTTTGATGATATCAGTTCCAAATGGGGTCCTTCAAGACCCTTTTTGGGTTCTCACCTATGCTTTCTGATATCACTATAATCAATTTTCAATTATTTTAATGGATACTTTATGTTTCATCCCAGAATAATAAATGATGAAGCTTAATTAATTTTCCTCCAAAACCCCCTAAAATAAAATCAATATATATTTGACTATAGACATTTCTCAGCCGTTTTCCACTCCCTGGTCTCTGTGACCCTCCATGGATAAATGGGACCCACCATGACTGCATCTTGGGGAGAAAGAGCAAGGAGAAAATGCTTACTGACCTGCTCCTGGGATTTCAGGACCTTCACCACCTTGTAACTGTACTTGTCTTTGCTGCTCTTATTAAATTCTTTCATGGCAAACCACAGTGCTTGCTGCAAATAGACATAGGTTTCAGGGATGTCTTGGAATTTCCTCACCACCTTTGACCTGCCCCAGGCATGGACACCTCTGGACACAAAGGCCACAGTGGCCACCAAAAGCAGCAGGCTCAGGCAGAGTCTGGCCATGGCACCTCAGCCAAGGGGGCACAGGCCTTGTTCCTTCTGTCCTTCCAGGGTTGGAGCAGGATGTGTGCTGGGCTGGCCCTGCTGCTTCTGCACCCCCAGGTCTTCCTGGCACTGCTAGGAGCGAAAAGAGGAGAACTGTTACCTCTGTGTCTTATGGGCTTCTTTCTCTCCTTTCCCAAAGAAAAAAGGAGTGAGAAATTGGCAGTCACAATTCAGAGCATTTTCCCATTTGGGTTGTTTCTTTCTGGAAGGATGCATGCCTCCATGCACTCACAACCTTTCCTTTCCCTACCAAGAGATTGCTGCCTCTTTGTCTGCGAGGTCCCAACACATCCACTGCAGGTAGCTGCCTGTCTCAGATCTCTGTGCACAAAATGGCATAAGGACCTGCAACAGATACACTGCCACAGGGAGAACATGAGTCTCAAAATTCATCTTATTGTTTCCTCTCCAGGAGCATGTATGAAAATCCTCAGCCAGAACCTTTGGCCTCAAAAGTGCCCCCTGGATCTCCCCTGTTTGTAGTCAGGCTCACTAGCAATAACTGAGATCTATTTACAAAGTATTATTTAGTCTTTCCAGTCTTCATAATAAGGATGTCACATACTTCTCTTATTTAATCATCCCCTTTGGGGCCACATAATAAGTAGCCCCTTTTACACAGGAGGAAAGTGGGACTCACAGAGAACTCAAGTAAATGCCTCAGGCTACTTGACTGCGTGTCAGAGCTTTTGCCTGCCTGACGCATACCTTCAGATCTACCTCAATCTAACAGATGAGTATGTGTAGATCACAGCTTGTAATGTGCATTTGCTTCTGAGGACATTTCATTCTACTATAGAAGGTGAATCAGGAGTAGTTTGTGAGACAGAGGCACAACAGTTAATGTGTTAAATATAGGTAATGAAGAAATAAATAGCTTGAGAGATGTAAGGGACAAGGTCAGACCACCTCAAGATGAGCCACTTTAGCATAAAGATTATTTTGATTTTAAAAACAATCAAAGCTGGGGCTCCCAACTCCAACTCTTGATTTTGGCTCCAGTCATGATCTCATGGTTTGTGATCAAGCCCTATGTCAGACTCCATGCTGACAATGTAGAGGCTGCTTGGAATTCTCTCTCTCTCTCTCTCTCTCTCTCTCTCTCTCTCTCTCTCTCCCTCCTTCTCTCTGCCCTTCCATTGCTTGAGCTCTCTCTCTCTCTCTCAAAATAAATAAATAAACTTTACTTTTTAAAAATTTTATTAATGTTTATTCATTTTTGAGAGAGAGACAGAGCACTAGAGGGGGAGGGGTGAAGCAAGAGGGAGACACAGAATCTGAAGTAGGCTCCAGGCTCTGAGCTTTCAGCACAGAACCCGATGAGGGGTTGAAGTGCACAAAGTGTGAGATCATGACCTGAGCCGAAGTTGGACACTTAATCCACTGTGCCACCCAGGCACCCCTAAATAAATAAACTTAAAACAATAAAAATTAAAAAGATCTAGTAGATTCAAGAAAAGTTCTTCACCTCCTCCCCTTCCTCAACTGCCCCAAAGGAATTTAGATAGAGGATCTGTTCCAGGGAGAAAGCTACTACCACAGACAACTATATTATACTGTGAACAAAGTATGGTAGACAGGAAGGAACCTAGCAAGGCCTGTTGGATCAAAGTCTTCTCTGTGTCCCATTGTTTCTGTGGGCTCAACAAAGATTTGTTTACCAAACATCTATTCTTTTTTATTCTTCCTGAAGATTACATTCCTTCCCTTTGAAATTCCAGACCCTGTCCCCTTTTTCCTTAATTCAGAATGACATACATACCTCAGTTTACCTAACTGTCTTTGGAATTTCCATGTCTGTATGGATCCCCCATATGTATGAAATTAAATTTGATTTTTCTCCTGTTAATCTGTTGCATGTCATTTTGACTCTTAGTCTGGTTAGAAGAATCTTGAAAGAGACAGGAAAGTTTTCCTCCCCCAGCAGAGACAAAGGCAGAATCTGTAAGCTGTGTTTATCACAGGCAAATGGTAAGTACATCTCACCTAGGTTGAACAAGGAATGTGATGGCAGAACCAAGAGACACCTGATGTCTATCAGACACCAGCTACACATGAGATACATGAAGCACAGAATATTTATGAGGTCTTATGTTAACCACTCAACAATGATACCATCCTGGCCCAATGTGTCCTCACTCCAGGAACCACCAATCAAATCCTCAGGATGTTTGGCTGTGCCAGACAAACTTGCCCATATGTGTTCTCAGGGCCAGGATATGTTTCTGACCTGCTGCAAAACTTTGGTCAAACCACCACTCTGGGCCTCATAACTCCATCAGTGGGGAGGCTGAGGCAGCAGAGAGTTGCCCAGGGTCCAGGCAACATGGCCTTTCCTTCTCCCCTGCTTGCCCGCATACCTGAAGTATGTTAATCTGTTCCCTTTACCTTCCTAGCCTCTGAAGTCAGTTTGCACTGACTTGATACACATGGGACTTGCTCAAGTAGCTAACTTTGACCTGTGAGTCTTTCTGCTCTGTGATGTTGGAATGAATTCCCTACAGCATACTTGAAGGCCACCCAGACATCATAGTTCTTCCCACCAGCTACACCCCAGGCACACCTCAGAACAAAGTTCTTCACCTCGTTCTGCTTGCTGAGGCTTGAGCTGGCTGTCCTCGCCACAGGTTGTCTCTTTCTCTTTCCTGAGGACTTGAGCTCTGAGTCGCTCCCCTTCGTGGGCCACTATCCAGCCCCAGCACACTCAGTTCATGCCCTTGGTCAGGGTGTCAGTCAGGCCTGAGCTCAGGGGTGCTTCTGCCCTCTGGCTGCACTCCCTGGCCAGGTGGTCATATCCATGGCCCCTTTGTGAGGTAAGCCCAGGCCCTCTGATGCTGCTCAAGTGTGGGACACCTCTAACATGTCTCTCAGCTCTCAGAGGCCCACAAGCTCAGCAAGAGCCACCAGTATCTGACCCTGGTGCAGAAATCTCACCTGCTTCATACCTCCTGGCTTTCTAAATTCCTGGGCTTTGGATTGAACCCCTTGGAAATTAAAGCATCTCCATGTCAGTTTCTATCAGGTTCTGTTATGTGACTCCATAGTCCTAGAGGCAGGATGAGACACCACACTGCCAGGCTCAAGGAATCTGGGACGAAAAGGTCCTTGAGGAGGTGATGCCTATGGCTTGCAGGAGCTGTCCCCAAAAACACCAAGTAGAAGGCATCATTTGGCAATGGCAGTGCTTGCATAACTTACCACTGTGGGATGAAAAAATGAGCAGATCCCCATGGACCCATTAGCCATATCTCCTCCCATCATTAACCTTGCATTCCTAATTCTGCCTCCCTCCCCCTTGTTGGGGTTCCCTCTCCTGGTGATGATTCTCAGGCCTCAAGCCAGGCTCTACTGGAAAGCACTCTCATTCTACTCCAGTGACAATGAAGGAGCTCCCAAGAACTCAGAAACCTGGGAATTAATATTTCTGTTTCCAGAACAAAATACAGATCAGCATAAAGAAGATCATACCTGAGATATATAAGATAAAACTCCAAACAGGAAGTCAGATCCTTGGGCCCATAAAATCTGAGCCACCTGGCTAAGCGCTCAAATGTTTGAAACAAAGTTGTGTACTCTATTTGAGGAGCCCTTTGTAAGCACATATAAAACACCGACACCAAAATGGTAAAGAGTGATTGACTTGGCCACACATTCTGTTGTGCACACATACATATACATAGAGTCAAATGACAAATGGAAACACAGACTAAGTTATTCAGAAGATATTTGGTATTTGGCAAAGGACTAAGTTCTCTTTTATGGAAAAAACTCTTTAAAATCCAAAATAAAAAGACAATTTCCTAAATGGCTTGGCTCAAAGTGAGTCAAGAATTCAAGCAAACAATACACCCAAAAGGAATCCATTTCTCCTCCTGGCCACATATCAATTATTGGAAAACAACTGGCCTGTGGTGAGGCCTCTCTCTAGCCACCTCTGTCAATCCACATTCTACCTGAAATCTGTGTTCAGACGAAGTTGCACAATGCAAAGCAGAGAAATACCCATACCTTTCGCTGTGAATGCCATAAATCTGGACAGAAACCCAGGCATTTGTGACCCACATCTTCTGAAGAAAGTGATCCTCAGAAAGTAAGATGGGCTGTGGAATGGGAGAGTGGCTGAATGCTGTGATGGGTATGGACCCACAGATTTGAAGGTCATTTTGCTCATGACAGTAGGCAACAGGATTTCAAGGCTCACCTGGGTGCTTGTCACGCAAAGTGTCCCTTGTGTTTGAAGTGGAGCTGGGGTGCATTTGGGCTCACTTCTCATGTGTAGGGTGGTCTTCTAAACAACTTTATCAAAATCTAATTCCCATACATTTATCCATGTACATAAACAATTCAATGGCTTATAGTATATACACAGAGTTTAATGTCCAAACCCACAATCAACTTTAGAGGATTTTCATTATCCTGAAAACTACTAAGCTGTCATTCCCAGCTTCTCCACCCACTTCAGCCCTAGGCAACCACTAATCTCTCTATATATAGACTTACCTATTCTGAACATTTCATATAAATGCAGTCATATGATACATGAACTTTTGGAGTCTGGCTTCTTTTACTTAGCATGTGTTCAAGTCATTCATGTTATAGCATGTCTTGCTACTTCATTTCTTTTTATTGGCAAATAATATTCCATTGTATGTGTATACAACATTTCCTTGATCTATTCACCAATTAGTGCACATTTGGGTTGTTTCCACTGTTAAAAAGAAAATCACAAGTCCAAATGTCTTCACTTAGGTTAAGGCCCCAAGTAACTAAATCAAGACTTAATACTAAACCTACTACAGTTCCAATCCCATTAGAAATGTAATCTTTAACCAGTCAACATGGAATTTCCTGGTCAGCACTAGGAAATTAACTGACAGACTCCTTCTGTTTTCCTCAGAAGGGCGACTTTGCTTAAACAACTTATTTCTTGCAAATAAATTCTTTTCTTCTTCTTCTACATCTCCTCCTCCTCCACCTCCTCCCCCTCCTTGTTTCTCTTCTCCTCTTCCTCCTCCTCCTCCTCCTCCTCCTCTGTCTCTTGCCCTTTGCCTTTAAAAATACTTGTTTGCTTGTTTGTTAGGTCAGCAGAGTTCCTTCTACTTTCTAGAAAAGGTGCTGCCTAACTTATGAATCATTTAATAAAGCCAAGTAGACCTTCAAATTTACTCATAGAATTTTGCTTTTTAACACTATTTTTGTTATTATGAATAATACTGTTATGAACCTTTTTGTTCTAAGCTTCTGTGTGGATACTTTCTAGTGTCTAGTGTACCTAAAAATGGAATTATTGTGTTGCATGGTAACTCTATATTTAATTTTTTGATGAACTACTGGATGGTTTTTGAAAGTGAGTGCACCATTTTACATCATCATGTCTTTTTGATTACAGTCATCTTAGTAGGAAGTAAATAAGACATGTGCTAAGAATCAGGCAAATGTGACACAGTAAATTTTAATTTCCATAATATCAAAGTGCTTTTATGAGTAATTTTTAAAGACAAGAATCCAATAGGGAACTCAGAAAAAAAGTCATGAACACACCAATCACTGAAAGGAAATATATATGTCTGTAATACTAATATGGAAATATGCTTAACCTCAACAATAAAAATTCATGTTAACTCAGCAATGAAATGTCACTCTTCTCCCACACACGGGGGAAAAATTAAACACAATGACAATGCCCCATTGATAAAACACCTTCCTCAGCACTGAGAGAGGAGGAATCAAACAGTCTTTGTTAACAGTGATTTAGCAATCACTGTCAAAGATTTAGAAGTTACATATTCCTCAGCAGAGTGTTCAACAATTTAGGACATTGTCTCACAGAATTACTTTATTATCAGCACAAAATTGAAAATTATTCACTGCATTATGGTTTCTAATCATTTTTTAAAAAAAGACATGAGGAAAACAGCCCAAATATGTATCTTTAGTGGACTACTAAATAAAATGTTTAGTATTCCGTGGCCACTGTGGAAGACAATGTGGAGATTCCTCAAAAAATTAAAAATAAAACTACCCTACAATCTAATAATCACACAGCTTGGTATTGGTCCAAAAAATACAAAAATACTAATTCAAAAGAATATATGCATCCCTATATTTATTGCAGCATTATTTACAATACCCAAATATTGGAAGCAACCCAGGTGTCCATCAATAAATGATTGGATAAAGATGTGGTATTATATACAATGGAATATTATTAAACTATTAAAAAAATGAAGTCTTGTAACTTACAAGAAGATGGATAGACTTAGAGAGTATAATGCTAAGTAAAATAAGTCTGTCAAAGAAAGGCAAATACCATGTGATTTCACTCATATGTGGAATTTAAGAAACAAAACAAACAAGGAAAGGGGAAAAAAAAGAATGAATGAATGAGAGAGAGAGAGAAACCAAGAAACAGAGTCTTAACTATAGAGAACAAACTGATAGTTACCAGAGGGGAAGTAGGAGGAGAGATGGGTGAAATAGGTGATGAAAATGAAGGAACGCACTTATTATGAGCACTGAGTGATGCATGAAATTGTTGAATCATTATATTATACACTTGAAACTAATATATAATTTCAGTGTTAACTACACTGAAATTATAATAAAAACTTAATAAATTTAAAAAATGTAATATTTATGAAATGATATCTAAAAAATCAAATATTTTTTATTTTTTATAATAGTTTATTGTCAAATTGGTTTCCATATAACATTCAGTGCTTCTTTCCACAAGTGCCCCCCTCCATGACCATCACCCCCTTCCCCTCGACCCATTCCCATTCAGTCCTCGGTTTGTTCTCAGTATTTAATAGTCTCTCATGATTTATGACCCTCTCTCTCTCCAATGCTCTTTCCCCCTCCCCTCCCTATGGTCCTCTGTTAGGTTTCTCCTGTTAGACCTATGAGTGCAAGCATATGGTATCTGTCCTTCTCTGCCTGACTTATTTCGCTTAGCATGACACCCTTGAGGTCCATCCACTTTGCTACAAATGGCCAGATTTCATTCTTTCTCATTGCCATGTAGTACTCCATTATATATATATATATACCACATCTACCTGATCCATTCATCAGGTGATGGAAATTTAGGCTCTTCCCATGATTTACCTATTGTAGAAAGTGCCACTATGAACATTGGGGTACATGTGCTCCTATGCATCAGCACTTCTGTATCCCTTGAGTAAATCCCTAGCAGTGCTATTGCTGGGTCATAGGGGAATTCTATTGATAGTTTTTTGAGGAATCTCCATACTGTTTTCCAGAGCCACTGAACCAGTTTACATTCCCACCAACAGTGTTGGAGGGTGCCCGATTCTCCACATCCTCGACAGCATCTATAGTCTCTTGATTTGTTCATTTTAGCCACTCTGACTGGTGTGAGGTGGTATCTCAGTGTGGTTGATTTGTCTTTCCCTGATGATGAGTGATACAGAGCATCGTTTCATGTGCCTGCTGGCCTCTGGATGGCCTTTGGAGAAGTGCCTGTTCAGGTCTTCTGCCCATTTCTTCACTGGGTTGTTCGTTTTTCGGGTATGGAGTTTAGTGAGTTCCTTGTAGATTTTGAATACTAGCCCTTTATCTGATATGCCATTTACCACTATCTTTTCCCATTCTGTCAGTTGCCTATTAGTTTTCTTGATTGTTTCCTTTGCATTGCAGAAGCTTTTTTCTTGGTGAGGTCCCAATAGTTCATTTTTGATTCCCTTGCTTTTGGGATGTCGAGGAGGAAACTGCTGCGATTGAGGTCAAAGAGGCTATTTCCTGCTTTTTCCTCAAGGGTTTTGATGGTTTTCTGTCTCACATTCAGATCCTTTATCCATTTTGAGTTTATTTTTGTGAATGGTGTCAGAAAGTGGTCTAATTTCATTC
>NC_043711.1:59701016-59703027 GCF_006229205.1 Suricata suricatta
TGCTAAAGAGGCTGTCTTTTTTTCCATTGGATACTCTTTCTTGTTTTGTCAAAGATTAATTGGCCATACACTTGTGGGTCCAGTTCTGAGCTCTCTATTCTATTCCATTGGTCCAAGTGTCTGTTTTTGTGTCAATACCATACTGTCTTGATGATGACAGCGTTGTGGTAGAGCCTAAAGTCTGGGATTGGGATGCCTCCCGTTTTGGTTTTCTTCTTCAATATTACTTTGGCTATTCGGGGTCTTTTGTGGTTCCATACGAATTTTAAGATAGTTTGTTCTAGTTTTGAAAAGAATGCTGGTGCAATTTTGAAGGGGATTGGATTGAATGTGTAAATTGCTTTGGGTAATAATGACATTTTAATGATGTTTATTCTTCTGATCCATGAGCACAGAATGTTTTTCCATTTCTTTGTGTCTTCTTCAATTTCCTTCATAAGTCTTCTATAGTTTTCTGCATACAGGTCTTTTACATCTTTGGTTAGGATTATTCCTAGGTATTTTATGGTTTTTGGTGCAATTGTGAAAGGGATCTGTTTCTTGCTTTCTCTTTCTGTTGCTTCATTTTTGGTGTATAAGAATGCAACTGATTTCTGTACATTGATTTTGTACTCTGCAACTTTACTGAATGCATGGATCAGTTCTAGAAGGTTTCTGGTGGAGTCTGCCAGGTTTTCCATGTAGAGTATCATGTCATCTGTGAAAAGTGAAAGTTTGACTTCTTCTTTGCCAATTCTGATGCCTTTTATTTCCTTTTGTTGTCTGATTGCTGATGCTAGGAATTCCAGCATGATGTTAAACAACAGTGGTGAGAGTGGATATCCCTGTTGTGTCCCTGATCTCAGGGGGAAAGCTCTCAGTTTTTTTCTCATTGAGGATAACATTAGCTGTGGGCTTTTCAGCTATGATGTTTAAGTAAGTTCCTTCTATCCCGATTTTCTCGAGGGTTTTTATTAAAAAGCGATGTTGCATTTTGTCAAATGATTTTTCTGCGTCTGTCGACAGGATCATATGGTTTTTCTTTTGTTTAATGTGGTGTATCACATTGATGGATTTGCAAATATTGAACCAGCCTTGTAACCCAGGATTGAATCCCACTTGATCATAATGGATAATTCTTCTTATATACTGTTGAATTCGATTTGCTAGGTATCTATTTTTGCATCTGTATTCATTAAAGATATTAGCCTGTAGTTCTCTTTTTTGTTGGGTCTCTGGCTTAGGAATCAAAGTGATATGTGCTTCGTAGAATGAGTCCTGAAGTCTTCCTTTCATTTCTATTTTTTAGAATACCTTGAGAAGGATCAGTGTTAACTCTCCTTTAAGTGTCTGGTAGAATTCCTCTTGGAATCCAACCGGCCCTAGGCTTTTATTGGTTTGGAGTTTTTTGATAACTCATTTGATTTCTTCACTGGTTATGGGTCTGTTCAGATTTTCTATCTTTACTCATTTGAATTTTGGTAGTGCATGTGTGTTTAGGAATTTGTCCATTTCTTCTAGATTGTCCAGTTGTTGGCATATGATTTTTCATAGTATTCTCTGATGATTCCTTATATTTCCGAGGGATCTGTTGTAATAGATCCATTTTTCTTCATGATTCTGTCTATTTGAGTGTTCCCTCTTTTCTTTCTGAGGAGCCTAGCTAGAGGTTTATCAATTTTGTTTATTTTTCAAAAAACCAACTTTTGGATTCCTTGATCTGTTCAATTGTTTTTGTGGATTCTATCTTGTTTAATTCTGCCCTGATCTTTATTATATCTCTTCTTTTGCTGAGTTTGGGGTGCTCTTGCTGCTCCCTTTCTAATTTCCTTAGGTGCTCTGTTAGATTTTGAGTTTGAGCCTTTTCTAGTTTGTTGAAATAGGCCTGGATTGCAATATACTTTCCTCTTAGGACTACCTTTGCTGCATCTCAGAGAGTTTGGATTGTTGTATTTTCATTTTCATTTGTTTCTATATATTTTTTTAATTTCCTCTCTAATTGCCTGGTTCACCCAATCATTCTTCAGTAGGG
>NC_043711.1:59703127-59722145 GCF_006229205.1 Suricata suricatta
AGTTTCTAACCTCCACATTTTTGGAGGTTTTCCAGACTCTTTCCTGTGATTGATTTCAAGTTTCATAGCATTGTGATCTGAAAGTGTGCATGGTATGATCTAAATTCTTTTGTATTTATGGAGGGCTGTTTTATGACCCAGTATGTGATCTTGGAGAATGTGCCATGTGCACTCAAGAAGAAAGTGAATTCCCTCACTTCAGGATGCAGAGTTCTAAATATATCTATTAATTCCATCTGTTCCAGTGTGCCATTCAGGTCCATTGTTTCTTTAGTGATTTTTTTGTCTGGTTGACTATCCATTGTTGTAAGTGGGGTATTAAAGTCCCCTGCAATTAGCACATTCTTATCAATAAATTGCTTCTGTTTGTGATTAGTTGTTTTATGTATTTGGGAGCTCCCGAATTCTGCATATTTATATTTATAATTGTTAGCTCTTCCTGATGGAGAGACCCTATAATTATTATATAATGTCCTTCTTCATCTTTTGTTACTGCCTTTACTTTAAAGTCCAATTTTTCAGATATAAGTATGGCTACTCTGGCTTTCTTTTGACTTCCAGTCACATGATAGATATTCCTCCATCCCCTTACTTTCAATTTGAAGGTGTCTTCAGGACTAAGGTGAGTCTCTTTTAGACAGCAAATAGATGGATTTTGGTTTTTGATCCATTCTGCTACCCTGTGTCGTTTGACTGGAGCATTCAGTCCATTGACATTCAGTGTTATTATTGAAAAATGTGAGTTTATATTCATTGTGTTCTCTGTAGGGCTCATGTTTGTAGTGATGACTCTGGTACTTTTATTCCTTGCTACATTTCCCTCATAGAGTCCCTCTTAGGATTTCTTCTAGGGCTGGTTTGGTGGAGATGAATTCTCTCAACTTTTGTTTATTTGGGAAAACCTTTATCTCTCCTTCTAATTTGAATGACAGGTTAGCTAGATAAAGAATTCTTGGTTGTATATTTTTCCTGGTCATCACATTGAAATTTTCCTGCCATTCCTTCCTGGCCTGCCAAGTTTCATTAGATAGGTCTGTACCCACTCTGATAGGTTTCCCTTTGTATGTTAAGGCCCTTTATCCCTAGCTGCTTTCAGAATTCTCTCTTTATTTTTATATTTTGCCAGTTTCACTATGATATGTCATGCTGAAGGTCAGTTTTGGTTAAGTCTTAGGGGAGTTCAGTATGCCTCTTGAATTTCAATGTCTTTCTCTTTCCCCAGATTGAGGAAATTTTCGTGTATAATTTGGTCCAACACCCCTTCAGGACCTCTGTCTTTATCTTCCTCTTCAGGAACTCCTATGATTCGGATATTGTTCTGTTTGATTGTATCACTCAGGTCTCTGATTCTCCTTTCATGATCCTGTATCAATTTCTCTCTCTTTTTCTCAGCTTCTTCTTTTGCTATAATTATGTCTTCTAATTCACCTATTCTCTCTGCTTCTTCAATCCGTGCATTGGCAGCCTCCATCTTATTATTCACCTCATTTATAGCCTTTTTTTTTAACTCTTTACAGCTATTTTGAAGGTTCCTAGTCTTTGTGTCAATATCTTCTCTCAAAGCTTCTATGCTTTTTTCAAGCCCAACAATTAATTTTATGATAATCGTTCTAAATTCTTGTTCAGTTATGTTGCTTGTGTCTGTTTTGAGCACTTCTGTCTCTGTGATTTCTTCCTGGCATTTCTTCAGAGGAGAGTTCTTTTGTTTCATTATTTTGGCTAGCTTTCTGTCTCTTATCAGTTTTAAAAGCTCTTTCTGCATTGTGTGCCTGTTAGTATGGCTCTTTTAAAGGAGTCTCTTTGACTGTCCACGGCCTGTCATTTCAGGAGAATGTTCTTTTAATGGTGTCTCTCAGTTTCTTTTGTTGTGCCTGTAATTAATATATTCCCTTACTCAGTGATATTTGAGACTTTCCACTATGTGTGCTTTGGCCTGTTTCTTGAGGTAGCCCTGATTAGGAACACAGACAGACAAACGCACAGGAAACACAAGCACACAAACACACTGACAGATCCAGTAAACAAGCAAACCAAATGGGAAAGGGAAAAAAAGGAGCAGGGAAGAAAAGGGAGGACTGGAAAGGAGAAAAAAAAAGCCAGGGGCACAGAGACAGCCAGAGATAAAGGACAGTCCGGGAGCCTAAAACCTGAGGAGGAGAGAGATAAGAATGAGATAAGGGAAACATATCTGGATGGTAAGGGTTGATCTAATCACAGCTGTGTTAAATGTTGGTCTTTCCCAGACTCCAGGGGGAAAAGGGAGAAAAGGAGGAAATAGGAAAATAGAAAAGAGAAAACAAGGGGGGAAATTATATAAAGTTAAAAATTAAAAATGATTAGGAAAGGAAAATTGAAGAAAAAAAAGTAAAAAATAAAAATAGCAGGAAAAGAAGAAACCAGCCCTCTAGCGCTGATGGGTATGGTTGGATGTAAGTAGGTCGGGTCTCTGGGCCTGGTCTCTGAGGCCCCGCCTTAGTGGATGCAAGGAGAAGAATGGTGGCCCCATCAAGTCCCTCTCAGACCATGCGTTGCCAGCCACTCTCTTGAGTCCAACCTCCCTGTGCTATGGGCGGGTCAAAATATTTTGGTTTTCTAAGGTCTGCTAGGCCTTCAAATCCTAGTCTACCCACTTTACTATTTCTGCCACCATTAAAATAACCCCTGACAGCCAGGCGGCTTTCTTATTGCGACTGCGCAGGGGGATTGGAGAGCCAGCCCTTCCCTGGCTCCACCTGAGGTCTGTGGCTGCTGGGCCCACCGGATAACAAGCCTGCTGAGGGTGTTGGATTTCTCTGCCTGCGCCCAGCGGCTGCAAATGGAAAGTTTGTCTCTCTGCCATGCCACGGGCTGAGGGCTCCTTTCAGTCTTTCCTCTTCCCCTTGGCTCTGTACCTCCCTGGAAGTTGGTTCGCACCCAGTGTCTTGTGCTGCCGACTCCTGTGCAGTGCTGCCGGCTCACACGCAGCTCTCAAAGTTCTGTGACAACCTGCACGGCCATCCAGCGCACTTGCGGCCCTGCATGGTACTGGACAGCCTCTGGACCCTCACTCTCTGGGGCCCGGGGCTAAGTCTCTGGGCACTCTCTTTACCAGCTCCACTTTGAGCCTGCGCTCCCTCCCTCAGAGTCTCTGTTCCAAGTTCTCACTCACCCAGGCATAGGTGAGGCTGATATCAATAGGGGGTCAGTGCGGGCACCTCCACTCCTGGGGATCAGAAAGTTGTGGCTTTGAATTCTTGTCAGTTTGATTGGTTGCAGGCGTTTGGAGGTAACAGCGTTCCCTTCTTCTCCACCATCTTGCCGCCCCCTCTCTGGAGCCTTAAAAAATCAATAAAAGCATGTGCATGTATCAACAAGGAATGATATCTGCTCTATAAAAATAAGCAGGCGTAAAACATTAAGCAGAGAAAGGTCTGGATTTGTTATGAATAAATCATGATTGGTCAAAAAGGAAATCTTAGGATTTTGAACCATTCACAGGCCAGTGCCTGATGAATGGGATTACACAGGACTCATATTTTAAATTAATTATTTCCATAATGCTCTAGCTCTTAATAATAAAGTAGAACTAATAATAAAATAGAACAACTTCTATAAAAACTTTAATGCTCCATAATAAAAATAAAATGTAGAGAAGACCTTAAGATGAAGAAAGACAAGTGCATACTCTACTCTTAACCTCTCAGTTCCATTCCTCATGACTCGTAAAAGATATTGTGAGTCCTTGATACAAAAGATGAGGATTTGGTTCACATCCTAGCTCTTTTGTCTTGCCCCTTTTTCTCATTGGATGGATAGATGGATGAATCAACCGATTGATGGATTGATGCATGAATTGATTGATGGATCTATTGATAGATATTCTACTAGTTATTTGTATAAGTTTAAAGATATAATTAAACCTCTTTTAATTCATCAACATCTGGGAACTCCTTTTGAACCTATCTCCATAGGACAAGGGTGTTAGTAGTCCCAACTTTTTCATTACCTCCTTTATCCCTCTGTCCCACCATCTGTGATCCAAATCCTCATTCATCCATCTACCCACAACTGTGCTTTGCCTGCCTTGAAAACAAAACAATAGATGCTTAAATATGGGGGTATAGAGGACTGCCATGGGAAGATTTCTAATTTCTAAAGTATGATTCTCTATATGATGAGAGATGATTGATTGAAATAAACCCAGAGTGGCAGAGGCTGGATTCTCAGTGAAAAGACTGTTGGAATATTGCATTTGGTAGGAGATGGCTGCTGCTGGAGTATAAGCAAACAAAGGGGCAAGTAATGCCTGGAGTTATGAACTGGTTGAGTTAACCAGGCCTGGGAAAAGAAGAATCAAAAGTCAAACATGACCCTAGGTAATAACTGGCTTATCCAGCAGATGATGTGTTTATGAGCTAGAGTGGAGAATGGAAGAGAAGGTTTGTCAGGAAACATGAGAGTTGAATGTGGGGCAAATGGAATGTCAGATATCTGCATGGAGCACCTGTTTTGGGTAGCCCTCCACCTTCCCACCCCCTTGTCAATCAATCTCTAACCCACTACATTCTATTAGTATTTATGAATACTGGAAATAATCTTATTCATATGCTCATTGGTCTGCTGTCTGTTGCCATCTCCCTCTTTCCCCATCATATAAACAAGACCTTTCCTCTTGTGATGGCTGAATAATGTCCCATGATTGATTTAGTATAGCCACTATTCTGAACATGTCATCTGCATCATTGCTAGTATTATCAGCAGCATAATGATCTCTCTGTGCATATCTCTTTATACATATCCAATTTATTGCTTAAATATGATTTTCTTGAAAATCACATAGTTACCATGCATGCAAATGTAATAAGCAGAATCTCCCCCAAGCCCTGAAAACAATCTCGTGTGTGTGTGTGAAAGAGAGAGAGAGAGAGAGAGAGAGAGAGAGAGAGGAGAAATAGAGAGCATTAACAATGTATATAATTCATCAGCTTCTCAAAACCAAGAAGTGAAGTTTCTGTACACGGACTTACATCAAAGCCAGTGGAGAGATGAGAAGGAAGTGGAAAAGGAAATGAGAGAAGAGGAGAAATGAAAGTATAAACCAAATGGGAAGCAAGTAGGAAAAAGAGGCCAGTTCTGAGTTGAGGTGAGGGGTTTCAGTGAGGCCTGGGAGCTCTCAAAAGTCAGGACAAGGGCCAAAAGACAGACATGTGTCCTGTACCTTCCAAGATTTTGGATGTTCCTCATCCCCTTTAATCTATTTGCTAGTGTTTGCACCAGTTTTTCCTCACTGCATTTTTCTAAAACATTCTAGACCAGCATCTATTCTAGTTCTTGAGACCTATTTTCATTTATCTATTCACATACAATCATTCTTGGCCATTTTTATTGACAGTTATCTCTTGTAAATCTGACCTTAACAAATATGAAATTATTTGCTTTTGAGGAGGGTAATTTAATCCACTTATATTTTTATGATCACTAATGGATATACTTTTTATCCATACACAGCTAATTTTTCTTTAATTATGAATTTAATTAGAAATTTTCCATTGTGATTCTTTTCTATTCATTTTATGTATTAAGAAATATAACTCATGAAGATCGTGAAAGGGAAGGCTATCCTAGATTATCAGGCAGGTACAATTGAAGGAAAGTAGGAGGCAAAAGAATGAGTGAGGATGTGACAGTGACAGATGTGAAAGAGGTAAAGGTTGTTTTAAGTATGCTTTATCACTGAATTTGGAGATGGAAGAGACATCCAAGATCCAGAGGCAGGTGATCTCTAGAAAAAAGAAAAGACAAGGAAATAGATTCTCCCCTAGAGCCTCCAGAAGAGATACAGCCTTGCCACTCCATTTTGGACTTCTGGCCCCAGGACTACATGATAATAAAATAGTGTTTTTTTAAGCCCCTCCAAAAAAATGTAATTTTGCATATGCTTTCTGTTTGCCACTAGGTTATCAATAACACTACCCTCTATTTAAAAAAACAAAAATTTATAAAGGCTTTACTTAAATCTGATTACCCACCATCCTAACCAAATCTAACAGGTGCTGTGGAAATCATTATTGCTTTTTATAATAATTGGACAAATTATTAAATAATTAAATTGGTTTGATAATATTGATAATATTAAAGATAACATTGATTTTTAAGCATAGCTCATGCTGGCCCTTTTGACAGCTGCTGTATCCTGGATTGAACGGAGCATTTTCTCATATACTTAAGTCATTACATGTACTTCTCTGTGCCTTTTAAACTGTTCTTTCTCAGCAAAGGAAATCCTTTCCAGCTGAATCGTGCAGGCTAGGGACGTGGGATGATGTAGGTAAGAAGGAGCTGCGTTCCTACCCTTCTTGTGTGGTACTGTCAGGTTTCAGCATGTTGCTGAAGTTTCTTCAGTGGACCTCAGAGCTGGTTTTGTTCATGGAGAGTTGTCTAATTGATGCCCTTTGTGGAATGATGGATTCAGGGTGTCTCATGTTGTCTCTTAGAGATGTTACTCCAACTTTTTCTTGGTAACCAGACTCGATATGCTGGGTAAAGTGAACTATAGTAAACGGGACTTCAGCGGTGTAGTGGTGGGTGTGGGTGAGGGAAGTGCTCTATTGTCCCAGGGTTAAATCTGTCTTTCTGTAATCCTATGCCTTTTGTCTGTGAACTTCACAATCAGTTCCCCGGTTGTCACCCCACATAGGTGAAGACAGCATGGCTACAGCCAGCTAGAAGTTGTATAGTTCCCTTCCTGGTGTCACTGAGGCTCTGACAATATCCCCAACAGGTTAGGCCCTGGTTAATTAGTTTCCCCTGGGGGAAGGCCTGGTTAAGAACAGAGATCTTATCAGGGATATTGGCATAGGCCTATAGATATTGGTGTGTCAATATCCCTGATGAACCTGGATGCAAAAATTCTCAACAAGGTACTAGCATATCGAATTCAACAGTACATTAAAATAATTATTCACTATGATTAAATGTGATTCATTCTGGGCTGCAAGGCTGAGTCAATATTCATAAATCAATCAACATAATACACCACATTAATAAAAGAAAGGATAAGAACCGTATGATCATGTCAATAGCACTACCCTATCATCTGACAATTGCACTACTAGGTATTTACACAGAAGATACACAAATACAGATTTGAAGGGGTGCATGCACCCCAATGTTTATAGCAGCATTATCAACAATAGCAAAACTATGAAGAGAGCCCAAGTGTCCATGGGTAAAGAAATGGATAAAGACTGGATAAAGAAGATGTGTATACACACACACACACACACACACACATATACATACATACAATGGAATAATACTCAGCCATCAAAAAGAATGAAATCTTGCCATTTAGAATAACGTGGATAAATTAGAATGTATTACACTAAGTGAAGTAAATCAATCAGAGAAAGACAAATATATGATTTTACTCATATGTGGAATTTAATAAACAAAACAGATGAACAGATCTGAAGAGGGGGAGAGAAAATAGGGAAACAAACCACAAGATACTCTTAACAATAAAAAATAAACTGAAGGTTGATGGAGGGAGGTTGGTGGGATATGGGCTAAGTGGGTGATGGGTATTAACTAGAGCACTTGTTATGAGCACTGAGTGTTGTATGTAAGTGATAAGTCATTGAATTCTACTTCTGAAACTAATACTGTACTGTGTATTAACTACCTAAAACATTTTTTTTAATTTATAAAAAAAGAACTGAGGGCTCTGTAGTATTTCAAATGGTCCTTTTCCTTCCTTCTGCCTCAAACAGGAGGGGACTTTTCTCTGATATTTACTGTGGGAATCAGATTGAATTGCCACTGGTAAATCTCACAATATTGCGTGGACACCCCTCTCATAACTGCAATGCCTGGGTTTACCTATAGTTTTTCTCAAAGCTGTCCTCACTGAGCCTCTGGCAATTTGTCAACTGAAGTTTAGGCTTGCCTGCTCTTACACTGGTTTTGGCAGCAGTTTCTGCTAGTGTCTGCTCTGGTAAACCATAATCCCCTGTACTTGCCTCTGAGTCTCTCCAATCGTGGGGCAGCAGTTTGCCCTGTGTCCTCCAATCTTTTAAGAATCCATGAAAGGTTGTTGGTTTGCCAGTCTATTCAGCTTGTTCCTTGTTAGGACAGAGAAGTGACTACCAAGTTCCCAGGACTTCTTAACAAACCTTATTTATTTTGAGATAATGCCAGTTCACTTGCAGTTGTAAGAAATAATACACAGATTCTGTGTATTCTTTGCCCGGTTTCCTCCAATGGTAACATCTTGAAAAAACTATACTCCAATATCACAACCAAGATATTAACAGTGAGGCAGTCAAAATACAGAACATTTCCATCACTACAAGGATGCCTGTTTGGCTGCACCACTTCATCATGCTTCCATCCCCACCTCAATCCCTGGAAACAATTAATCTGTTCCTTCTTTCTTTAATTTGTCACTTTAAGAATGTTATGTAATAGACTCATGCAATATATAACCTTTGGAATTTTTTTCACTTATCATAACTTCTGGAAATTCCTCTAGGTATTTACCTGTGTTGATAGTTTATTTTTTATACTTCGGTATTCATAGTATGGGTGTACCACTCATCAAAAAGTGTCTGAATGGTTTCCACTTTGGTGCTATTATGAACAAAGCTGCCATAAACATTCATATTCAGGTCTTTGTGTGGATACAAGTTTCATTTTTCTCCATGAGAGAAATTGTTGGGTCTTATGGTAATTGCATATCTAATTTTTTAATTATAATTTTAGAGACAGAGGGAGAAAGGGGTGGGCAGAAGGACAGAGAGAGAATCTTAAGCAGGCTCTATGCTCAGCGTGGAGCCCATCACGGCTCAGTCCCACCGCCCTGGAATCATGACCTGGACAAAAATCAAAAGTCAGATGCTGAACTGACTGAGCCACCCAGGCATCCCATAATCTTTAAAGAAACTGCCACAAGCAATGTTGGTTGGAATTATTCAGTTTTTCAGCCTTTTCAGCAGTATTTGGCTGTGTCATTATTTTTTTCTCCAGCCATTCTGATAACATATAACGATATCTCACTGGGACTTTAATTACAATTTCCATAATGGCTAGTAATGTTGAAGACCTTTCATGGCCTTATTTGCCATCTATATATCCTTTGGTTGAGTTGTAGTAGTTTGTGTTTTCTGAGGAATTAGTTCATTTCGTCTAAGTTGCCAAATGTATGTAAATAAAGTCGTTCATTCCCTTATTCTTTACATGATTGTGTCTGTAGTGATACTGTTTCCCTGTGATATTAGTAATTTGGGACCTTTCTCATTTTTTTGAAAGTCTTGCTAGAAGTTAATCAATTTTATTGATCTTTTCAAAGAAGCAGCTCTGTTTCACTGATGTTTTGTTTTGTTTTCAATTTCATTGATTTTGTTCATTATTTCCTCCCTTTGCTTATATTGGGTTTATTTTGCTCTTCTTTTTCTAGGTTCTTTACATGAGAATTTGAGACTTTTCTTCTTTTCTAATATATTCATTTAGTGCTATAATATTCTCTCAGCACTGTCTTTGCTGTGGCTCACAATTTAAATACACTATATATTCATTTTAATTCAGTTAAATGTATTTTTTATTTTCACTGAAATTTCTTCTTTGGACCATGAGTGATTTGGAAGTACGTTGTTTAGTCTCCAAGTGTTTGGAGATTTTCCTGGGATCTTCCTGCTATTGATTTTTAGTTTGATTCCATGTAGTCAGAGAAATGTTCTGTTTGATTTTAAGGCTTTTTTTTTTTTTAATTTACTCTTGAGAGAGAGAAAGAAACCAAGCAGAGGAGAGGCAGAGAGAGAGGGAGAGAGAATCTGGAGCAGGCTCAGCGCTGTCAACACAGAGTCTGACTCAGGGATTGAACTCAAAAATCGTGAGATCTGATGACCTGAACTGAAATCAAAAGTCAGATGCTTAACCAAATGAGACACCCAGATGCCCCATAAGTCATTTTTAAAGTTTATAAGATGTGTGTTATGGCCCATGATGTGGTCCATCTCTGTACATGTTCTGTGGGCACTTGAAAAGAATGTGTAGTCAGTTGTTTATGAATATTGATTATTCTTGTGGGTCAGGGAAAGTGTCAATTTCTTCTGTATCCTTGAGGATTTTGTGTCTAATTTTTCTATAGATTGTTCTATCTATTGCTGAGAAAGTTAAAGATAATTGAAATCTTCAACTGTAATTGTGGAATTCGGTTTTTCTCTTTTCAGTTCTATTGGTTTTGTTTCACATATTTAGCACCTCTGCTGTTTGGTGCATGCACATTTAGGATTGTTATGCCTTCTTGACTTTTTTTTTATCATTACATTATGTTCCTCTCTGTCTCTCTTAATTTTTTTTCTCAGAAGTCTACTTTGTCTGATATTAATATAGCCAGTCCTGTTTTCCTTTGCTTCATGTTTGCCTGATATATTTTATACATCCTTTAGTTTCAATTTTCCTACATGATTATACTCAAAGTGAGTTTCTTTTGGACAACATATAGTTGAGTCATGCTCTTAAAGCCACCCTGCCAGTCTCCATCTTTTAATTTGTGTATTTAGATCATTTAAATTTAATTATTGATATGTTAGGACTTATGCCTGTCATTTTATTGTCTGTTGTTCTCTCTCTCTCTCTCTCTCTCTCTCTCTCTCTCTCTCTCTTTTCTGTTTCATTGATTCTTCCTTCCAATGGACTACTTGACAAATGTTTTCAAATCGCATTTGTATTCACCTTGTTTTGGAATGATATCTCAAAAGAAGTGACAACTTCTTTAGCAGTTACTGAAAGCATATTATATACATACATAATTATCACTGTGCTGGCTCCATTATTTTGCCAGCTCAAGTGAAGTATAGAAACCTACATTTCTCTATATCTCATTACCCTCGCACTTAATATATTATCTTAAATATCTCTTCTACATATATTTAGAGCCACTTCAATGTTATAATTTCACTTCAACCATCAAATATAGTTAGAAACCTCAGAAGTAGAAGAAAAGCCTATTTATTTAAGCTACATTTTTGTTTCTTGTGTTCTTTTTTCTTCTGTGATGTCCTAAGGGTTTTTCTTTTTCTGTTTCTTTTCTGTTTAGAAAACTTCCCTTAGTGATAATTTTAGGGTATGTCTCCAGCAACAACTTTTCTTTGTTTTCATTCATCTTAGAATGTCTTGCTTTCCCCTTCATTCCTGAAGGATTTTCTTTTACCATATATAGGATACTGGGTCTACATGTTTTGATGGAAAAAAGTGTAGTTCTTTCTTGCTCCAGGGTTTCTAATGAGAAATCTGCTGCCCCTCAAATAGGTTTTCCACTATAGTTCAAATGTCATTTTTCTCTGACTGGTTTAAAGACTTTTTTTATTTATCTGTAGTTTTCAGAAGTTTAAGTTATAATTTTTGTGTAGATTTTGTTGGAATTATTCTGTTTGTGATTTGCTCAGTTTCTAGAATTTGTGCATTTATGTCTCTAGCCAAATTTAGGAAATTTTCAGTCATTTTCTTTTAAAGTTCTTTTTCATTTGTGCCCTCTTTTCCACTTTCTAAAACTCTGATGAAACAAATTTTAGACCTTTTTATAGTCACACAGGTCTCTAAGGCGCTGCTCTTTTTTTTTTAACCTATATTCTCTCTGTTGTTCAGCTTGTATAGTTTCTGTTATTCTATTTCAAGCTTAGTATAATTTTCTCTATTCTGATAGTGAACCCATTCATTCAGTGTTTTTTTAAATTTCAGTTATTATATTTTCCATTTATTAAATTTCCATTTTAGTTCTCTTTTACATCTTATATCTTTGCTAAGATTCTCTATTTCTTGGCTGAGGCTTTCTATTTTTTGTCCTAGGAGTATTTCATTTGTGCTCATAATTGTTTGTGACCCACTTTTATCACAGCTACTTTAAGATCTTTGTTAGATATACTTAACATCTCTATCATCTAGATGTTGGCCTCTACTGATTCAGTTTGAGAGCTTCCTGATTGGTATGAAAACAAATTCTTTTGTTAAAAACTGACATTTCCATATCATATTATGTGACTCTGGATCTTATTTGAACTTTCTGTTTTAGCTAGCCTCTCCAGTACCTCTTCAGCGAGGGAAGCAGAGGCACTGCCTGATTACTGCCTTGTGGAAGTAATTCAAGTCCCCCTTTCAGCCCCCACTGATACTGAGGTGGAGGATTTTCTCATTACTGCTGGGAAGCAGTAGGTTTTGACTCCTCACCTGGTTTCCATGGACACATATATGGTAATGAGGATGCCCTCACTGCCACTGAATAATGTGGAAGTCCTAATTTTCATCACTAAACTTCCCATAACACCATTCTAGAGAGAAAGAAAGGAGATGAGCAGGCACCTCTTTAACGCCAGGCAGAAATCCAGATTCCCTACATCATCTCCACTGACACCAGAGGGAGTGGAAAGCATCATTCATTTCAGCCTCATGAAGGTGGAAATCTAGGCTCCCCACTAAGGTTTTATTGATATATGTGAGGTTGGGGTCACAATTTTTTCTTGGCTGGAGTAGAGGAGTTAGTATCTGAAGTTTTCTGTCTTGATACACTGCCCCATCCTAGACCTTTGGCTAGAGAGAGCAGGCATCTGTTGTAATGAGAAATAACAAGCTGTTTACAAAATGGCAGTCACCATCTTCATTAGGTTTTTCTATACAGATCAATTTGACATACTAGTAGGGTTTAGGTGAAGAAAAGTGGCATCCAATGGATAGTCCCAAATTGTATCAAAGGCTGTACCTAAGGAGGGGCACTGGTCCCAGTAAGAAGCATGGTGGGCTGTAATGGGAGCTAAGGGCCTTGGTGCCCCTCTTTCCATGGTTATATCCATCAGTAGCCCCTCCACTTGATATGAACAATTGTACCTTTCTCATTCCTATATAAACTGTAGGAAAGCAGATCTAGACAAGTCCTCCAACTCCTCTTCCACCCAGATTGCTATGGGTGAACTTTTTTCAGAAATTCTGGAGCCACCCAGGCTATAGGACCAGATAAATTTATGGAATTAAGTTGTTTATTTCTCTCTCTCTCTCTCTCTCTCTCTCTCTCTCTCTGTGTGTGTGTGTGTGTGTCTCTCCAGGCTTCTTTTCCTCCACTTTAAACTTTCTGAAGACTTCTCCATCTGAGGAATTGAAGATCTTCCCAAGGGCATGGATGCTAGCCATTTCCCATGAGAGAAATGTTAGCTGTGCAACTAAGGTTACAAGTTCTGCCTCAAGGAAGCACTGTTACATTTGGATTAATGACCTTGAAAAGCAAATGAACCTGGGAAGTAAAATGATCCCATCATCCATTCCTTCAGCTTGTCCATTATTTACTGGCCATTTGCCAAGGCAGATGATGAGCTGGTGAGACAGTAATAGCCAGGGATGGTGCCAATCCAGCAAAACACATAAGACACCAGCTCTGGAGTCAAGACACCTGGGCTCTCATCCCATTTTGGAAAAGTTGACTATCCTTCCTGGTATTCAGCTGTCTCTTTGGAGCAGCTGACTTATAATTCTGGCTATGACTTATAATTCCAAGTATGATAGTCTGACTCGGTGATTCTTCTTATAGCAGTGCCTTTAAGTCTTCTTACCAAGGTGCCTGAATTGGGAAGGATTCTGCAGAAAGCATCCTCATTTTAAATCAGATCTCTTTTTGGCAGGAGGAAGCCCAGGGGTGTGATTCCTGGGACTTTAGAAAAATTCTCTGTCCTATAGCCTGGCTCAGGGCCTTCTATTATCAATGAATATTGCTGTAGCAAATTTCAATGAAGTAAGTTGAAGTTCGTTTCATCATATGTAAAGCTCCCCATCTTGGCAATGAGAAAGCCACACATTCTTGCTTTTTTTTCCCAGTTGTTAGAAAATAAAATTCAGCTGAGTAAATTGTAAACATCTTATTGGTTTCATTCAGTAATTCATGAATTGAGCAGCATCCAATCCAGCAGCTAGAAAGGAGCTCAGAGGAACTGTACAAAATGAAAGACTCTTATAGGCAGGAAAGAGGAGGAATGAGGAGGTTATGGGGCGGGTGGAGGAAGGGGGGAACCAGGTTGGTTATCACCAGGGTATTTTCCTTTAGAGGATGGCAGGCAGATTACCTCACTAGTGCTGACCAGCAGATTCCTGATGACTATTTTAAGATTCCATTTCTGGGAGATCCCAAACTATAGCTAAACTAAATCTCATTTTAGTGTTAGGGGCTTAGCATAAGCGACCCATTTGGGGGTCTGTTTTCTTGTTTTTAACATACTCTTATAAAATCAAAAGTCCCCATTTTATCAGTTTACAAATTCCAACCACACTTGGATTTTCTTAGTTTGTTGCTCCTCTTTATTATGCTTTATCTCCTGGGTTGGGTTTGGGTGTATTGTTGGCATTCCTCTGGATTTCCCACTTATGAGTTTGTAAGTGCTACCTATTTTTCTATTCTGCTAACACTTACTGCTAAAACTTACAAACTATGTATTTACTCTGATTTGTTTTCAGTGTGTAGATCGGTATCTGCCCAACAAAACAAGTCTTTTTACAAGTTTGACATTTGCCACAAGAAACTGGTTTTTCTCCTTTCTTTTCATTTTAACAAAAGCTAATCAATCTTTTTTTTTTTTTTTTAAGAAAGCAATGTGTTATTTTTACAGAGGGAGCCAGATTCTGGGTCATTAAATTCTCCCTCATGTAAACTACCTCAATGACTAGTTTAATAGAACATACCCGCACCACCTTTTCTGTTTTCTTTAATTCTATTTTTTAGATGATAATGGCATGTATGAAGGCGATTTTCTATGCACATGTTCTGGTCAGATCTCTATTCTGGACATGTGATTTTCTGGACACATGCTGCAGCAAGTCCTGGCTTTCCAGCAGCTTACAGGGAGACACTAGTGTCGTTCTCTTTCAAAATCAAAGTCAGTGGCTAATTTGACAATCAGACATGGCTTTTATGGGGCCTTGAGGTTTTTGTCACCTTACCTCTGGCACAGGGCCTAGTTCCTGAGTCTTTGTCATATTTGGGGTTTTGCCAGCTGCACCTAGGTAGTCCACCTACAGCCGTGGTGCAGGTGACAAACCCCCAGGAATTTGGCTAGCAGAGCAGAAATCTGACTCTTCAGGCCAATGGGACTTGCAGTCAGTGCTCACTGCTTCTCACTCATAATGTCTCTGTATCTGGAGAATCCCAATGTGTGTTAGAAACAGAAAACTCTGAAGAGTTTGGAACCAGAAAACAGAAATGTCTAATGCTCCAAGGACAGGTTGCTCATTTTCTTGCCTCCTGGCATCATAAGTTCCTAAACCAAAAGTCCCCATCTGGCAATGGGTGGCAATAAGGACAGTATGAGACCTTACCTAACTCCCTGGGAAGGAGGAGATATTTGGCAAGGGCAAAATATGGCATTCTTGGTGTCACTTTCTCCAGACTCCCAGCAGACTAGTGGATGTTCCTGACAACTTTCAAGCCACTGAACAAGGGGCCAGTGTTTATATCCATCAAGGACAGTTTTTGACTCACTGATAATTTTATTTATCACTTGTGGTCTTGACCTCTTCTCTCCTCCATAGCAAGTGACAGGTGTGTGAGGAGGCCCATCTCAGAGTCTCCCTGAGCCAACCTGGTGAGGGATGGAACACAAAGAGGGTGGGCAGCAGGTCCTGAATGCTATGGGATATACCCAATGTATGGCATGTGGAGAACTTTAAGAGGGTCACATGGAAGTGTGAAAATGTAATTTTCAGAAGGTTACAAACCTGATACACTCACTCACAAATATAGAATGTCAAGGGGGAATTCCGAGGTTAGTTACAAAATTACCATATTTCTCAGAAAACAATAAAACCATAACCACATGGGTGAATTTTTCTACTAGACTGTAATCATTTGCACCTTTCAGGGACAAAAGACCCACAAGTAAACATGTAACTTTAGAGTCTGGCCTTTACTCAGTAGTGAACAGAACATCAAACAGAGTTACATTCCCTGGATAACTCAATAATCCCCATTAGACCCATTGAACAATGTCTAAAATTACATGGAAAGCAACTGCTAACTTCTATGGGGCTTATTCTATGTTTCAGGTCATTTTTTTTCTTAACAGAAGACAGAGAGCAAGGCGTGAAGACCATGGCACTGGGGGAGGAGAGGAGGGCCAGCTTCTTCTTTGAGCCTTGGGTCCATTTACAGAGCTTGGCCCACCCCCACAAAGTCCATACTTCCCCCACTCTCACCAGTTGCCATCCATCCCGGGGGCTTGATTGACTGTACCTGACTCCTCTGGGGACACTAGAAATGCATTAACTGGATCTAAATGTACCAACTGCATAGAAGGCTCACATGGCAAATGACTCTGCTTCCATTCCAGCAGGCCCTGGGAGCCATGCAGTCCTGATGCTCTCCCAGGTCATGGTAAACAGATCAGGGGTAGATTCAGTGGTGAAGGTACTGCAATAGGAAGTGACAGACTTGGAATAATACTCACATCTTCTGAAATGGAGACCAGGACTGGGTTGCACACTCCACATGTCCCACTTGGCCCTGTCCTAGGTCCAAGGCCCTGAGTTCCCTGCCACTCCTGTCCATGTGTCCCCAGAACACTCACTTCTGGTCCTGGTAGGCCCCTCCCTCTGATCTCATTTCCTGCTAGCCTGTAGGGTCTCAGTAGCCCAGCCCAGGATTGGACTAAATGCATTCGTTCCTTGTTCTCACACACAGCATAGCCATGACCCTGCAAAAATGGGTACAGGAATCCCTCCCTCAATATCAGTGTTGAGCCTGGACAGCATCCAAGGCCATGTGGCTTGTCTGGTAAGCCCCCATTTCCCTGATGTCCCTGGCCTCCCATGGCCCCAGTGCTCCTGTGTCCCGGACCCAGACAGACAGTGCTCGGGGTCCAGGCCCCACAGGTGGAGTTTCAGTAGAACCTAGTGGAGACTTCAGGTCTTATCTTGTGGGACTCCTCTCTTCCTCCACAGGGGAAGTAAATTGTGTGTGTGTGTGTGTGTGTGTGTGTGTGTGTGTGTGTGTGTGAGAGAGAGAGAGAGAGAGAGAGAGAGAGAGAGAGAGAGAAACTCCAGTAACATCTTAGCAAAAAGAACAAGAAATCCAGCAAAGGAAAGTTAGGCCTGCATGTAAGCACTGTGCACACAAGCATGTCTGTCGCCCTGCCTGCTCCAGACATTTGACTCCCTGTGCTCCCCACCCACCTGTCCATAAGAAAAGACAATTCCATGATATTGTTCCAAAAACAGTCTTTCCTAAGATACTTACATGTGCTTACACTGTTCCACAAACAGCAGAGTCCCACAAAGCTGTAAGCTGACCTGTCCTGCAAGCCCCTCTAATGCTGGGTGCTGGGTCTGCTTCCGCCAGAGTTCCATCAGTGTGTCCAAGGTAGAGGGGTGGGGGTTGGGGGGATTTTTGATGGAGCCCTCCTGGACTAAAGAAAAGAACCTTTTTAAATCAGGATAAGTATATTGGGTACAAGTAATGCAAAAGTATGTTTCAGATCCAAACCCTGTTGAGGATCTTGAGAAGGGGAAGAGGAAGTAGGGCAGTGGCTTCTCAGAGAAAAGTGGTCCTGGAGGTGGGTGTGGCTGAATCATGGGGGCTGATGAGGGGAGAGCAGAGACAACCAGAGGAAGAGCAAGGGCTTACAAGGTGAATGTCACTTGTCCCTTCCACTCCAAGTAGTAGGTTGCCCCACATGTGAAACATCTATTAGGTAAAGCACAGGAACTAGAGACAAAAAGAATGGCCTTTGAGTTTTGTGACATCCTTCACTCTGGGGCAGAAATACTTCAATTCCTACCACCTGGCAGGTTCGGTAAAATGAAACCTAGCCTGTGGATTTGCACACTTGAAATTTGGTTTGCCACTGGAATCATACCCAACACCACAGTTAAAACAGACACATTACGTTTAAAATTTTTTAATTTTAAACACATATAAAATCTACCATCTTACCCATTGTTTAAAGTTTATTTGAGAAAGAGAGAGAGAAAGAAAGAGAGAGAGAGAGAGAGAGAGAGAGAGAGAGAGCGAGCGCACAGGCAAGGGAGGGGCAGAGAGAAAGAGAAAGAAACCCAAGCAAGCTCAGTGCTGTCATCACAGAGCCCTATATGGGGATCCATGCGGGTCTCTCAGTCTCATGAACTGTGAGATCATGGACTGAGCCAAAATCAAGAGTCAGATGCTTAACTGACTGAGCTACCCAGGTGCTCCAACCATCTTAATCATTTTTAAGTGTGCAGTTCAGTAGTATTAAGTATATTAACACTAGTCTGCAACTAATCTCCAGAATTCTTTAATCTTGCAAAACTCAGAACCTATTAAATAATTCCCCATTAGACAAACTGTTTTTAGTTTGTTTATTTATTTATTTTGAGAAAGAGCACAAGCAGGAAAGGGGAGCAGAGGGAGAGAGCGACAGAGAGATGGAATCCCAAGCAGGCTCCATGCCCAGCACAGAGCTTGATGTGGAGTTCATTCTCACAATTGTGAGATTATGACCTGAGCTGAAATCAAGAGTTAGATGTTTAACCAACTGAGACTACCCAGGAGCCTTTAGACACCCTTATTTTTAATGATTATTTTCTTCAAGAGAATTTCATCTCCTGCTATCATCCCTGTTTGCCTATTTCCTTTTCCACATTCCCAATCATATCCAATCATATCTCTCTCCCCCTTCTCAATTTCTCTCTATCTCTACACACATACACACACACACACACACACACACACGCACACCAATGCAGCTTATTCTGAAGGCATTATTGCCCTTTCCCTCTCTCTGTATGACCATTGTTGACATTTATATGAGAAAAAACACACATTCCCTACTTCACAGAGACCCCCCAGGGAAGGACTTCTCCCTAGGGATTCTCCCAGCCCAAGTGACCTGTGGGCTCAGGACCCTCAGGAGGAAGGAACCTGTTTGAGTTAACACCAATGGCTTCAGAACTCTGGAAGGGATTGTTACCTAATCAAAAAGGGATCCCTCCTCAGATTTACAGTGAAAATGGAATCATACTTCACTCCATTTTT
>NC_043711.1:59722245-59723888 GCF_006229205.1 Suricata suricatta
GAAAGAAAGAAAGAAAGAAGGGAGGGAGGGAGGGAGGGAGGGAGGGAGGGAGGGAGGGAAGGAAGGAAGGAAGGAAGGAAGGAAGGAAGGAAGGAAGGAAGGAAGGAATTGGGCATACTAATACCTTTGTCATCACCTAATAAGAAACTAGGAAACAAAACAAGCAGAGAAGATGCATGAGGAAACTACGTTGGTAATATCAGTGCACGCCGTTTATCTTTCCACAGAGAACGTTAGAGATGGTGGTGGGGGTAAGCTCCAGAACCCCCTAAGCATCCACACACTGCTTCTTCATCACCGTGAATTCATCATTCCAGGGGAGTGCTCTGACCAAAAAACTACACATTACTTTCTGAAAAAGACCACAACCACAACAAAATCAGTAATGCCAAAAGGAAAAAAAAATGTCCTGTTGCTAGGTGTTAGCTTAGGAATATACTAGAATATAGGTCATCAGCCATTAAGGAATGCTCCCAGGAATATGCTAGATATTTCTAACCAACAGCAGATACCTGGAATGGTCTCTGTTCCCAAACCAACCATGGATAGACAGCAAATACTAGCAATCATCATGTTTTGCTGGAAGATCAGATATAAAATTGATTTTATTTTTAATTCCCTTTAATATTTTCCATAATGTAAATAAAACAATTTATGTCAGATATAAACTAATGCATATTATCTTAATTAAATAATGTATTTTTTCTAATAACAACTCTAATAATGCCTTTTGTTCTAATAACAAGAGCAGTTTGAAGAGTTCTAGTACCTACCATCTTTTACTCCAAAGAGCATCTTCCTCCATTTCAAAATACTATTGAAATAACAAATGAGTATTCTATGTGTGTGTGTTTGATAAATCAATGGATGAATGGATAGGTAGGTAGATAGATGACAGATAGATGATAGATAGATGATAGATAGATAGATAGATAGATAGATAGATAGATAGATAGATAATATATAGATAGCAGTCCTGGAAAAACAGCAAAGAGCATCCTAAATAACTGGAAAGATTGAGGTACTCCCAAGTAGCTTTTAGGAGTCAATGGAAAGGAAGCTTTGTATCTGCTGAGTATTGGACACATGCAAAGGAGGACTAAAGAGGCCTTTCCTTCCAGAAACTCACAAAAGAATACCAAAACAAGATGGTTTTATGGATTAATTACACCAAACCTTGGAAACCCAAAGCTCCTGTGGTCCACAAACTTATCAGAACACACACAAAAAAGGTAGAAAGCCCTCGTTCTCATTATACCAGACCAGAAAAATCCTGAAACTAAAATATAACTCTTAAATACAGAGAGCAAACTGAGGGTTGCTGGAGGGGTGTTGGGTGGGGAGATGGGTTAAATGGGTGAGGGCCTTAAGGAGGCCACCTTTCAGGATGAACACTGGGTATCATATGTAAGACAAGAATCACTGGGTTCTACTCCTGAAGCCAATACTACACTTAATATGTTAACTAACTTGAATCTTAAAAAGGATTTTAATTAAAAATATATATAATGGAGGAGTGCCTGGGCTCAGTCAGTTGGACTTCAGTTCATGCATTCCAGCCCTGTGTCTGGCTTTGTGCTGACAGCTGAAAGCCTAGAGTCTACTTCAGATTCTGTGTCTCCCTCCCTCTCTGCCCCTCCCCC
>NC_043711.1:59723988-59761169 GCF_006229205.1 Suricata suricatta
CTCTCTCTCTCTCTCTCTCTCTCTCTCTCTCTCTCTCTCTCTCTCCCTCTCTCAAAAATAAATAAATGTTAAAAAACTCAAACTAAAACAAAAATCTTTAAAAAAAATACTAGCAAATTAAGGGCAGTTGCATATTAAACAATTACTATCCCTGATGTAATGTTTTCTAGACATTCCCAGTGGTATGAAATGTGTGGGGTGTCTGTACCTGAAAATTCTGACCCAGTAAGTTTGGGATGAGGCCATGGAGTGTGTGTGTGTGTGTGTGTGTGTGTGTGTGTGTGTGTGTGTAGGTGCCACCACATGCTCCAGGTGATTTTTTTTTTTTTGAATAATCTCTACACCTAATGAAGGGCTCAGATCCACAACCCAAGATCAAGAGTCACACACCCCACCAATTAAGCCAGCCAGGTACCCCTGATTTTTAACATTAGGGAAGTTTAAGAGTGTTTAATGTATACATAATTAAAATTCCTAAATAAAAAGGTGGCATGTTGAATATCATCATATTCTATTGATTTTTAAGGGAGTTCTTTATGTCTTTTGGGCTTAGGTGCCTGTTTTCTTCCCCAGCTTAGAGAAGTTCTCAGTTACAATTTGTTCAAATAAACCTTTTGTGCATTTCTCTCCCTCTTCTTCTGGGACTCCTATGATATGAATATTGTTTTGCTTCATGGACTCACTTAGTTTCTAATTCTCCCCCTCATGATCTAGTAATTTCCTTCCTCTCTTTTTTTAGCTTCATTATTTTCCATAATTTTTTTCTATTTCATTTACTCTCTCCTCTTCTCATTCAATCTTCATTGTCATTGTATCTAGTTTATTTTGCATCTCAGTTACAGTGTTTTAAATTTATCCTGACTAGTTTTTATGTCTTTGATCCCTGCAGCAAGGGTTTCTCTGGTGTCTTCTATCTTTTTTCAACTCAAGCTATTAGTTTTATGACTATTGTTCTAAATCCTTCTTCAGATATGTGAGAAATTCTTTGGCTGTGATTTCCCCTTGACCTTTATTTTGGGGAGAATTCCTCTGTCTTGTCATTTTGGCTAAGTTTCTGTCTTTAGAACGTTTTAAAAACTTGTTATGTGTCCTGCACCTGAGAGTACTACTGTATTAAAATAGGTCACACTTTGTCCAGGGCCTGGAACTCTAGGAAGTGTTTCTGGTGTATGCTGTGTGCACTCTGCTGTTGTGTTTTGGCTGCCCTAACCCACTGGCCAGTCCTCTGCAGAGTTCCTCCTTGCTTGCAATGGTGGAGTGTTTGGACCTTTAACCAGGTAGGCTTTGATTTGCTGAAGTAACCATGGATAAAAGGGGGAAGCCCGATTCCATAAAAAGAGAAAAGGGAAAGAGGATAAAAGAAAGACAGAAAATCAAAAAGCTATAAGGTTGATTCCAAGGAAAGAGAAAGGAAGAAAAAAAAAAAAACAAGAAAATAGAAAAGATGGAAAAGGAATAGAATAAAAAAGCTGATTACAATATATATATAATTATATAAGAAATTACAAAAAAAAAATCAGAGACTATGATCGTGATTCCAAAAGAAAAAAGAAGAGGGAGGAAAGCAAGAGAGAAAAGAATGAGTTGCCTGTTCGTGCCTGAAGCTGGGAGTTGTGCTGGTCTGGAGGAGAGGCCAGCTCCATTGGGTCAGTCAGTCTTGCCCCGGCAAGTCAGCAGTTGCCAGGCACAGAGGTAGAGTTTGGTTTAAGTGTGTCTTGCTTCCACTGGGGGCCACTGTGCTGCTCTATGAAGTCCCTACTTGGTGTTGAAGGGGGGAAGGCATCACCCCAATATCTCCTCCCAGACCAGGTGTCTCAACCCCGCTGTTCAGGCAGACTTCATAGAGTAGCAAGGGCAGTGAGCTTGCCCTATGCCACAATTCTCCTGCAGCTTCTCCTTGGCATTCAGCTGGGATTCAAAACCTGAAGTCTTAAAGGACCAGGTACAGCACAGATCTGCTCCCGTCCTCTGGAATAAATCCACCGAGATGATGAAAGACCTTTAGCTGGCACCTGCAGGGTTTTTGTCCTTAGAAAGGCAATAAACCCTCTTCCCAAAGCACTCCAGAAAGGGAACTGTTCTCTCCCGTGCACCCTGGAGATTGCTACTCCACACTATGCACTCTGGGGCTAATTCTGTCCTCCCCAGAAACACATGCCATGGACCTGCTCTGAAGAAAGTCACACAACTTCAAAACCTTGGAGTTTTGAAACAGTTCTAAAGGCTATTTGGAAAAAAGAACTAGTACACCCAGTACTTCTCGCTTCCCGTTCTATTGTCTGAAGAGGTTTTCCCCTTGTGCTAACTCAAGCCACACTTTCACAATCCCTGTCTTTCTCTCCCTTTTGTGTCTCCACAGAAAGGGTTCCCTCTCCTCCTCAATAGCTTTGCCATTTTATCTCCCCTAGCTCACACACACCTTGATCCTGTCAATCTGTCTCCCTCCAACTGTGGGGATCCTTCTGCCACTCTGCAGATCTATTTCTCGGGTGCTCCAAGTGATCTGACCTCCAAACAGCTGTGTTTGAGGGACATGGAAAATCCCAGTCCCCCTCCTTCTCCACCATCTCAACTCCTCCTCCCACCCCCTAATCCCACCATGTTCTAAAAGACAAGAGCAAACACAATCCATCACACTCTTCCTGTCCAAACTTGGCCTAACAGAATGGCTCCCACAAAGAAAGGCAGCAAGAAGAAAGGACTGTTCTGGCATCAATGAGGTGACCCAAAAATACACCATCCATGTTCACAGCACATCCATAGAGTGACCTTCAAGAAGTGTGCCCCCAGGGAATTCAGGGATAGCTACAAATTTGCCATGAAAGATGAATGTGCATATTGACACCAAGCTCAACAAAGTTATCTGAGTCATAGGAATAAAGTGTGCCATGCCATATTTATGTGCAATTGTCCAGAAAATGTAATGAAGACAGAAATTCCCTGAACAAGCTTGTACATTAGTTACCTATGTTATTGTCATGACTTTGAAAACCTGCAGTCAGTCAACATGACTTCAAAAAAGGCCATATTCTAGTAATGTAAGAATGACTCAATATTAGTGAATCTATATTTTACTATGCTAATGAATCAAAGAAGAACAATTATTCAATACACTTGGTAGACACTGAAAGAATAATTGATACAAGAAACATTCTTAATTTAAAAATAACTTTTGGCAGAAGATATTGGAGGAATTCCAGAAATCAGCACTTGATATAATATTTAAAACACTTTATAAATACTGAAAGCACTGTAATCAAAGCCAGGAATAAGAAAAACTGCCCAGAATTATTGCTTATTATTGCTTTTCAGTGTTATTCTAAAGACTTGTAAAGAAAATGAATAGTTTTCATTATTGACAAGTGTGGTCTTAGAAACATTCATCTTAAAATTTGGGATGGTCCGTGGAAGACTTAGATACAATAAGTGAGCTCCTTGAGGACAATTCTCCTTAATTCTCTCTAAGATTATCTATAAACAGGTAAAAAGCAACAGCTTTTCTATAATCCTAATGGTCTCTGTAGAAAATATAAATTTATCTTACTTCTACTAACAATAAGATAAGCAAAAGTAACATAAAAGCCAGATGGCATGAAGACATGCTCCCTGTTTAAATGTTTGCCCTGAGAGGTGTCTACTATTAACTGGAAATGATTGAATTTGTTCAGTTTCAGTACACAGTGTCAGTTTTAGTGAAACATAAAAGAAATGCACTTTGTTAATGAGCCCTTGCAATTTCCTGTGCTATGGCTACATGAAATAGTGGTTCTCCAAGTATGGTCTCATAGCCAGCAGCAGCAGCAGCAGTAGCAGCAGCTGGAAATGTTGGGATCTCACTCCAGACCTACTGAAGGTCTCCTGAATCTAAAACTCTGCAAGTAGAACCCAGCCATCTGGGTTTACTGAGATTTCCAGGTGATTCTTGTGCCTGCTCAGATAAAGAACCACTGGTGTAAACAAAGTCAAAGACATACCTCTTAATCAAACCTGCAGAAAGTCTAGGAATTTCACCAATCTCTTGCATGAATCTGGGACTCTCCCCACCTCCGAGATCAGAAATACAGGCTTGATGCTAAAAGCCCCTGAGCCAGGCCAGCCCTTTGGTGGGGATCTTTGGGCTCTTCCATGACCTTCCTGGAAATCATGGCTGAGCGTGGCAAGAATCAACTGTAAGTCTGGAAGGATGAGAACACTGTCTGGCCTATTCACTGCTTAATCCCCAGCACCCAAAATAGCGCCTGGTGCAAAGTAAGTGTTGATGAGTAGCTAAGTGAATGAATGGATTTCCTTTTGTGCCTTCTCAAGGATGAGCAACTGTGGCTTAGATTGTTCATCTGGGTCCAAGAGGACAGACTTCCAGTGAACATGTATTGTCAAGTTTTTCCCCACCAGGAGGCCAGAGTTGATGAAGCTCTTGCAATAAGAGTGACTCTGATTGCATTCTGTCCCTAAGATGAAGAGTGGGAAAAGACTCAGGGATCCACCACATTCCATCACTCTATTGCCTTTGCTCTAAAAGTCACAAGGTTGCCCATCTCTAGAACAAAACTTGGGGAGTGATCCAGACCTCGGAGAGTGGGCATGGGCACCCCAAGTTCTTCTGTCTAGGGCTCAGAGCAGCCAAGACCATCACAGACTGTTAGTCACCTACCTTTTCCAGTTTGGTGTTCTCTTGAATGACACAGTTTTCAGTACTGTTTGAAAACTTTCTGCAATTGCTGCGGGCAATTTCAACATCAATAAAGTATTCCAAACGATCTGTGACCTGTCAATCAGCAATTGTGAAATTTTATTCAAAATTTTTATTTTACTTTGTTAAAGTTTTAGCCAAAAAAAAAAAAAAAACCTTTTAAAAATGCTCTCCCCCTCATCTTCTCTCCCTATCTCCTACTCCCTACCTCTTCTCTCTCCAAACATATCTTTAGAAGAAGGCCTTATAACACCCACTGCCTGGATTCCTTTACATGCTGATACCAGTTAGACTTTGGAAACCACTACTTGGAGCTGTATACTCAGGGAAAAGTCTCTTTTCACTGTGGGGCCTCCTTGAGTCAAGACCTTTTAATTCCATTCTCATGTCCAGGGCATGCTCCATGGGATGGGGGAGAAAAATGAGGCACCAGAACCATTGGCTCTCCTAAGCCTGAAATGTTAAAGGTTTACATTGACCAGATGGGAGGACAGGCCCCGTGGCCATTCTAGATGGCCCTCCCTGATCCCTTTCCCACACCTCCCCTCAGAGTCTGTTTTCTCAAGACATCTATCTCCTGCTTTGGCAGTCTTCCCCCTCTCCACCTTAGAAAGCAGCCCTTAAAAGAGCCATGCTGGTTGGAGTTTCTCTTATTGTTCTCTGTTGAGTGTTTAGTAATTAGAGAAACAGTAGGTCTATAGAAAGGCATCAGTATTTACTTAACTCATCAATGACTGAGTGTGGTTAAGACTACTCATCATGCTCATTTAAATCAGCTTTCATCTGGTTTTAACAGATTATAGTAGGAGAAAAAAGGAATGTCTTTCCGCATTGACATCTGCAGCCTTTAATAAAGTGGCATTAAATTTTAGCTACATTCCAAAGAATTAGCAAAGTGACTTTAGCCTGCCATGGGAAAAGCTGGTTAGATAACATCAAGAGCTACCCCTTGGGTTTGAGAACGAAGGTGGTCCTTAGGGAACCTTATAAAATACCATGGAGGCAAGCCCAAATGCTCCCAGGACTTCTTATCAGTCCTAACACTTGCTAACTCTCACCGAGACCTGGCTCTCTGCATAACACTATTCTTGGAGCTTGGCACACAATAACGCACCACGCTTCTACAGTGAGGCTGTCACTACCATTGTTTTCAGGTAAGGAAACTAGACAGAGGAACTAAGTGACTACCCAATTATCAGGCAAGACCCAGGGCTCCAACCGAGGCACCCAGCACTAAACTTCCATCCCTAACCACCATATTCCACCCCTTCCACGTTTCTGCACTCTGCTCTGCCAGCCAGAGAGTGGCAGGGGGCTGCTATATGCTGATTCCAGGAATATGGCAAACATGAACTGTGGGAAACTGGGGGCCATTGGTTACATGGACACCTTCATGAAACCCTCACAATTCTTTCTAAAAATAACTTAACCAGAATGACAGGTTTAAAACCCCAGTCTGGGGGCACCTGGATGGCTCAGTCAGTTGCACATCCAACTCTTGGTTTCGGCTCAGGTCATGATCTCATGTATTCATGAGTTCAAGCCTGCCACTGGGCTTCATGCTGTCATGGCAAAGTCTGCTTGGGATTCTCTCTCCTTCTCTCTCTCTCTCTCTCTCTCTTACCCTCCCCCACTCTTGCAAGTTCATGTTCGCACATACTCTCTCTCAAAATAAATAAATAAAGTTTAAAAAAACACAACAGTGTAATTACATGGATCCCAGGAACTCCCTCACCTAAAGTTTATCTGGCTTCTGGATCTGCTGTAGGAAAACCAAATGGAAACACTTCCCACCTTCACTTGATTCCCTCCTAGTCTGCCCTCAGGTTAAGTTCCAACATCACACCCTAGCGAGGTGAGTTTCAGCCTTGACTGTGTACTGGGAGCATTTGGGAGATTTTAACACCTATTGAGACCTGGGTCCACCACATAGATCCTCATTAAATTGGTGGTGGTGCAGCAGGTGCAGTAGAACATTTACAAGCTCCCAAGGTGAGACCTATTTGAGGAAGGCTTCCTCTGACCCCAGACCCCTGGGTACCATGCTACTACGTCAGATGCCCCAGCTTTCATTTCAGGTTCAGTGCTGTTTCTGACTGGAATGCTGGCTCCCTGGAGATGTGATTATTTTTGTCCATCTCACCTCCTCATCTACAGCAGCTAGCCTGTAAGTGGCTTGGGAGAAACTTGCTGAATGCATGTGGTATGTGGATGCCAAAGAACAACAACTGTGAAGGGGCCTGGGGAGGCTACAAGAGCCACAATCCATTTCTCTATTTCGAAGGGCTGCAGGAGTGCCCTGGTGGGTTGTGCAGTGCACCCAGTCAGTGAGCAGAGTGCTATCAGCATCATGCACTGGAAATGCAGGCTGATGGCTCACATGGTCCCAAAGAGACAGGGTCAGAAGTATCAACAGGTAAACTGGCTCAGCTCTTGCAAATGAACACAGCATATGGAGAATATAAAAACTGAAGTAAACTCAGCCAACAATGACCTCTCCGATGAGTATTTTTACAATTAATTCCTGAAAGTTTCATGGTGGAATTACAAGCCACACCACCAATCCACAGACTGAGGATGGTACAGCCAGCTGACTTCCAGTTCTGAGGGTTTTTTCTTGACCATGGCAGGAAAGGCCACATGTTACAAGCTCACCCTCAATGGAGTCCAAGTAAGCAATGCTTCCTAGCATTGGACCATGCATAGTCGTGTGAGGAGGAATACATTTTTATGAACATGAAATCAGAATATCTGTATTTCCACTAAATGAATGTTGGATTCAAATAATTGTAGGATAAAGGAGGAAAGACTTTATTACCTACATATTGGATAGTGCCACATGTCTCTTTTCAACCTCACAATCCCTGTTATGTGGATATATTGAAGTGTTGCCCACAGCAACATTATTACAAAATATTCATGGCACTTAGTTTGTCTCCCAACACTGGCAAATACAAATCATGGAAATCTGATTTTCAGTTTTGAGTCTAAATGAGTTAATACACATAAAGTACTTATAATAACAATCCAAGCATATAGAAAGTGCAGTGATGTATAATGACATGTAAGTCAGTATGTACTTGAGAACACACATATTTAGGACTTTCCTGTGTCATTGTTTTTCTTGCAAGCCTACTCATTCAGTATGGCTTCAGTCTGTGCCACTATATGCAAACACGCATATTGGGAGAGAACACCCTTACCTGAAGCTGGGCTTGTACCGTCTTGATTACCTGGAAGATGTACTTATCCTCACTCTCTTTGTTATATTCTTGCATGGCAAACCACAGACACTGCCTCACATTGGCACTTGAGGCATTGATCACTTTTAATTCCCTCAACACTTTGACTTTATTCTTGCCTGGGTCTGTGCTTGCCACCAGGGCCACCAAATTGGTGAGCAGGAGCAAGCAGAACCCACAGGATCTGGTCATGGTCCCTCCATCCAGGGACACAGGTGAGCCTCCTCGTCCTTTCAGAGCTGGTGCCATAGGTAGGGTGTGATGTCTGCTGCCACCAAATGTTCTAAGATCTTACAATAGCATCAGTCCAGCTGCATTCAAGAAAGAGTCATTATGTTCACCTTTTAGGGCTACCACTGCCTCCAAGGAAATCAACCTACAAGAAGCCAATTAAAGAGTCCCTGCCACCAGCCTTCCACCCTCCAAACCCCAGGTGTCGTCTGCAGTTCAGGGAGAACACTTAGACTGAGGTGTGCCAGCAACTACCCTGTGTGCCTCATCCCCAACACCAGTTTTTGCACCACAAGCCTGTAAGACGTGACTGTGAAAAGTGTTGCTGCTCCAAGGCTTCCTGGCTCCAGCTCTCTGGGTGATCTCCAGTTGGCCACACCCAACAGCTGCCTCCTTTTGCAGTTGGCTATGGCCCGCGCCCCAGCCTCTGGTTCTCCTGGGTGTCAGGCACTCAGTTTGTGCCTAGGCTCTGGTCAGTGGGCTCCCTCACTCCTGATCTCTGCCCTGTCCATGCTCCTCGAGGGGATGTCACACTTTGTGATGTAATCCAGCACCTGTGACATTGTTACTGTCCTTAGGTGTGGGCAGCTCACACACAGCAAGCAAGCTGTGAGGGCCCCCAGAATTTCTTGCCCACCTGTGCAGTGAACCCAGCTTCCTAAATGTTTGGCCTCTGAATTCCCTCTGTTTGGGCCAATAGCACTTTCTTCTGCTGTATTGCCAGGGTGAAGGTCACCTAGCCCCCTGATGCCCAAGACCATGCCTTAGTGGGAGGTGTGCATGCATCCCCTGAACCCTTTAGAGATTCTGCTTCTGTGAAAATCCCAAGTCAATGTCCAGCAAGTTTCTGCAGGGGCAGAGAGGTGGGCATTTGTCCCAGGGCCAGAAGATGGTGGGCTTTTGACAGAAGTTGCAGTGTATAGGAAATCATAGACAGGCATAAATCTGTGAAACATTGCAGTATGAATACACCATATTGTATTCAAATTGACTGCCTGTTGACAGATGTTTGGTTTGTTTCTCAATTACAGCTGTTACAAACAGTACTGTCACTGACAATACTTTTCCAATATCTTTATGAAATTACAGTTATTTCTGTAATAATAGAAGACTAGATAAAAAATTGATGCAAGAGCTTTATTCAAATTAAAATTTAGTATATACTACCAAATTGTTAATCCTGTGCTAATAACATATTAATGATTTTCAAATTTTGCTACATTTTAAAGGTACTTAGGGTGTTTTAAGGAGTATCTAGGCCACTCCCACTATTAAAATCAATCTTGGGAGAGAGCCTATTAATGAGGAAGTCATAACTTTTTAAAGTTCCTAGGATTTCAGTGCACAGTCGTGTTTGAGAACCAATGTACTGCATTTACACTTCATGTGTATCAATGTGCATATGAACAAGGATGCAAAACACTAAATATCCAATTCCTCATAGATAAAATTTTTTATTAAAAAAATGTGAAGGTATCTTGATCACACTTTGACTGTGTGCACCCAAGTCTTCAACCACATCTCTAATAGGCCTTCCCACTTCACCAAGGATCAAGCAGTGCCCTGCCTCCCTACTCATGCCTGGCGCCCTCCCTGGGACTTGATGTTGCCTCTGCTGGATGTTCATCCCTCCCCTCCATCCAGAAGTTCATCCACCTGCAAATCTCAATACAAATGTCATGGCTCTCACCCAAATCTAAAGTGCCTCTCCCGGCTACTCCTATATATTCCAGTGACTCCCACCCACTCCTAGCTACTACTCCCCACTTCTAGCTACTCCTGGGTACTCTCATTTACTCCCTACCTACTCCCACCTACAACTAGCTGCCTGCAAGGATCAGGGCATATGGATCTCCATTCCACTTCTATTTTACCCAATGGTAGCCCCAGGCCAGGGACCTAATGACTCTGAAAGCCAACATCCATATCTGCAAAATGGAAGACAAGCTTTTTCCTACCCCTGATGGTTCCCATGACACAGGGAAATGGGGTGGGGGAGGCCCCTCAGGAGTTGAGCCCATACAGATTGGGAGGTACCCCAAGGCCTTACTGGGCTCTATTATATAAAAGCCATTTATCACCCCTCAGGCCCAGCGGATCATCAAGGAGCAACCCCAAAGACACAGACCAACAGAAAGGGAGCCCCCTTCAAAAGGTCTCTGGCACAGGGAGTCTCACCACCCCAGGGCCCATTGAGCCTGGGCTGCTAGAGTAACTCCATCTAATACCCATCAGTCCTTTCCTAACTAATTACCAAATTCAAAACACTTGTTTGACTTTCTCTGCCACTATGGTGCATTTAAGTTTTATGTTTGCTTGTCTTTTTCTTTGCCTATGAACTGGAGTTGCCCAGAGTTTGCTTAAACATCATGTTTTTCTACAGTATGGAGGTTCCTCAAAAAATTAAAATAGAACTACCCTAAAACCTAGCAATTGTACTACTAGGTATTTATCCAAGGGATACAGGTGTGCTGTTTCTTTTTTTTTTAACTTTATTATTTTTTTATTAATAGTTTGTTGTCAAATTGGTTTCCATATAACACCCAGTGCTCCTCCCCACAAGTGCCCTCCTCCATTACCATCACTTCCCTTCCCCCTCCCACTCCCCCTTTAACCTTCGGTTCACTTTCAGTATTCAATAGTCTCAGGTTTTGCTGTGTCAAAGGGACACATGCACCCCAATGTTTATAGCACTGTTAACAATGGCCAAACTATGGAAAGAGCCCAAATCTCTATCGATGGATGAATAGATAAAGAAGATGTGATTGATATATATAAATATATACAATGGAATATTACTCGGCAATCAAAAAGAATGAGATCTTGCCATTTGCTACTATGTGTGTGGAACTAGAGGGTATTATGCTAAGTGAAAGTAGTCAGTCAGAGAAAGACAAATATCATGATTTCACTCATATAAGGACTTTAAAAGGCAAAAGATTTATATGATCTGAAGAGAAACCAGAGTATCATATAAGGACTTTAAGATACAAAAGAGATGAACATAAGGGAAGGGAAGCAAAAATAATATAGAAACAGGAAGGAGGACAAAAACATAGGAGACTGGTAAATATGGAGAACAAACAAAGGGTTACTGATGGGGTTGAGGGAGGGGGGATGAGCTAAATGGGTAAGAGTCATTAAGGAATCTACTCCTGAAGTCATTGTTGCACTATATGCTAACTAACTTGGATGTACACTTAAAAAAAATAAATACACACAAAAAAGACCCATCACCGTTTCCCTTGTTCATGACACACCTGGCATTGGTCCATGTGTGGCTGTATAAGGCAATGAACAGCCCACGATCCATTCCCCAAACTAAGAGCTAGAATGTTATCAATATCTGACAATATGTGCTCCTTTGTAACCCATGATACCTTGTGTCCCCCAAAGTGACCCTCACCGTGAATTTCATGTTTATCATCTCTGCCTTTATTTGCACACCTGACATGCCTAGTTTTGCTTGTTTTTTTTTTTCACTCTGTGAAAGGATATCTACCACAGTGTATGTAAAACTCCTGGGACTGAGATTCTTTCATTCAGCATTATATAACCAAGTATCACAGACTGAGTCATCACTGCAGTCCACTAAGCCTTTCTGTTTAAGAAACATTCATCCACACCCTTTGCCTTCTCAGGACATCCCCCTCCAGTAAATGGAATCTATTTCCCCATCCATTGTGATGGATTTGGGCATCTGGCAGGTTTAGGCTTGTTCAGTGGAGGCAGAAGTGACCATTTGTCAGGATTATGGTGAGATGTGAAGAGGTACTGCCTTTGTCCACTTGTCCTCAGATCATTTTCCAAGATAAGGCAGTGCTCTTGGATATAGAGTGAGAATGTGGCATGTAGGAATGCCTGGCTCAGGCCCCTGAAAAATGTTCAGAACCCACCTGAGAGCAAGCCCAGCTGCATCATCCAAAGTGGAGCCTCACTGCCATGCCTCCTAGGCCAGGTAGTATAAGTGCCTTACATTAAACTTATTGATTGTAACGTGAGTGCCTGTTTTGAGCTCTTGGTTGCCAAGGCATCCATTTCAAATTTTTTAATGGTTTTATTTATTTTTTGAGAGAAAGAGAGCATGAGCAGGGGAGGGTCAGAGAGAGGAGTCACAGGATCTGAGCTAGCTGTCAGCACAGAGCCTGATACGGGGCTTGAACACACGAACCGTGAGATCATGACCTGAGCCGAAGTCAGATGCTTAACTGACTGAGCCACCCAGGTGCCCCCCCAAGGCATCCATTTCAAAGACATCTACCTCAAATAACCACTGCCAGCTATAGACACAACTACTAGCAAACAACTAGATAAGGAAGCAGGTCACCCTAACATGAAGGTCCTTCTTTCAGAGAGCCCTGGGTGACCTAGATACCTGAACATGTGAGTGACCCCACTTCTCCCTTCCCATGCTCTATTTCCCACTCCTTTTTTAAAAGTTTTTTAAAAATTATTAACTAATGTAGAACTCACAATGCCGAGATCAAGAGTCACATGCTCTTCCAGATGAGCCAGCCAGGTGCCCCTCCAGGTTCCTCTGTTATGCTTTAAACTCTCTAATAAAGAGTGCACCCAGGAAACCCTGGATACCCCTCCCTCAGCCTCTAATGAAGGTGGGGCCCCAGTTCTGCGTGCATTCTCTTTCTCTCTACCTGAGACCTCGCTGTGGGGCCACCAGATGTGTCACATACCCTCCATGACTTGTGAGTAATAAATCTTTTTATTAAAATTCCTTGATGGTTTTGCTGAGGTGTGCTCTGCTGTTCCCATAGGACCAGAAAGGCCAGTCCAGCCACACATTGCCCCCAGTGGGACGTGGGGGGGGATATCTGTGGGGCTTGAAAAGACAGATTCAAGTGAACAGGCAACACTGTGAATAGGCTTGACAACAGTCAGCCAAGTTGTAGTCAGCCCTTAAACCCATGCACTGTGTACTAGATGCTTGCTGTGGTTAGCTATAATGGTAAGGATAAGTTAGTACACAGCATTTCTTTGCAAACAGCTGAATAATACCCACTAAAATCCACCCAATTAAAGCAGTGTTTTTAGGGCAGATTTTGGAGGAATATATGGTTACAGTTGTTGATTTTGTAAAAGAAAATCTCATGCCTTTAACATTCTCATAAACCTTTGGTCTTCACAAGTACACACACACACACACACACACACACACACACACACACACACACCATCATAATGTGGATATTACCTAGAGGATTTTAATTCTGCACTTCTCTGAACATAGTCAAGCTGTTCTTGTGATTCTGTATATTTGTCAGGAAGGAGTAGTAAAGGCTTTGCTATAGGCTACTGAGATTTTGAGGCTATAGCAGCAGCTGATTGAGGTCCTTTGTCTTCCTTTTTACCTGAGGTACTTTGTCTTCCTTTTAATTTTGGACAATGTATCTACATTCTTTCTTCAATTGTTTCTACCTTTTTATTTTTATTTCTTTTTGGGATCCCTATGTTCCCACTGTTGCAACTGTTGTCATTTTTGTTAGTCCATTTTCTCTTTCTTATCTTGTTATCCTTTCCTGCTGCCTTCTGAGAGCATTTCTCAGCTAGCTTGTCCACCTTGTGATTCATTCCTCTCTTATATGTGTCCCTCTTAATATCCTATCTGTTTCTCTGCCATACCTATCCATCACTTGGGTTTTTAATATTTAGTATTTCCATGTGGCTCTATTTTTTAAATAAATGCATGCCTATTTTTTCAGGTTACAAAAACCTTTTGTTACCTTCTTAATCATCTTACCTGTTTTAAATCTTTCAGCAATCTTGTCTGACAATTCTGCTTCAAATGGTATACTATAGAGCAGGGACCACAAAACTTTTTTTCTAAATAGGCAGATAGAAAATATTTTATGCAGTCTCTAAGAATTTCTCAACTGAGCCATTGTAGCATGATAGCCCCCAGAAGCAATGTGCCTCTGTTCCAATAAATTAATATTTCTCTTCCAATAAAACTATTTATAAAAAACATGCAGTGGATGGCGCCTGGGTGGTTCAGTCAGTTAGGCATCCAACTCTTGATTTCAGCTCGGGTCATGATCTCACGGTTTGTGAGTTTGAGCCCAACATCGAGCTCTGCACTGACAGTGTGGAGTCTGCTTGGGATTCTCTGTCTCCCTCTCTGTGCTCCTTTCCTGCTCGCTCTCGCTCTCTCTCTCTCTCCTCCTTCTCTGTCTCTTTTTCAAAAACAAATAAATAAAACTTAAAGAAAAAATAGGCAGTGGGCCAGATTTGGTCCACAGCCCATAGCTTAATCACTCTTATTTAGTTGAGCCACAAGGAATTGCTAATATTTGGCTGATATTGATCTATAAAAACAGTGGTTTCATTTGGTTTAGCCTAATAATTGTACTGCTCAGATATTTAGTTATTTTGGCCAGCAAGTCCACATTCCCTTGAGATGTGTCAACTTCTCTGTCTGGAATGGTGACCTGGATTAAGACTCTAAATTTGGTGAATTTAAGGGAAAAAAAGGTGATGCATACCAGAGTATGAAGGTCCAAGTACCCTAGAGACCTCGTCTCTCACCTTTGCTGCCACTCCACCAAGCAATGCCTGCGGTGAAGGATTCACCTTTAAATTGTGATGAAACAACCTAGAGAGGAGGCAGACACCTTAAAATACAATGCACCTGTTTTGGTTTCCTGTTGCTGCTGTAACAAATTACCACAAACTAAGCAACTCAAAATGAACAACACAGATTTATTGTTCTACAGTTCTGGAGCTCAGAAGTTCAGAACAACTTTCACTGAGCCGAAATAAAAAAAAAAAAAAAAAAAAACAGACAGGGCTGCATTCCTCCTGGAGGCTCTATAGGAAAATGCATTTCCTTGTCTTTTCAAGCTTTCAGAGGCTGCCTAAATCCCTTGGCTCACTGTCCCTTCTTCCAGGAAGAATAATCAAATCTCTCTGTCAACTTCTGTTTCTCTGTTTCTCTCTGTCTTTCTGTCTCTATCTCTCTGTGTCTCTGCCTCTCTCTGTGTCTCTGTCTCTCTCAACCTCCTCTGCTTCTTCCATTTTCACATCTCTGTCTCTATGAATCTTAGCTTCCTGCCTCCCCCATTACAAGGACCTTTGTGGCTACACTGGCCTACCCATATAATCCAGGATAATCTCCCCATTTCAAGGTTCTCAATTGCATTTGCAAAGTCCTACATACAGAATACATTGACCCCAAGCCAACATCCCCACCAGTCTCAATCCCTTTATAGCACCACAGATTTGGGGTAAGCTATATAGCTGTTTGGAAGCAGACCCTTGACCCCCCTGTTTTTCACCAGCTTTACTTTCTAGAAGCCATCTTGTCTTGTTCTTGTCCCAGGGCCCTGGTACCTACAGCCTTGGAGGTTGCTGCCTATTTCTATGGTGAAAAGGTAAATAATGATTACCATAAAATCTTCACATGGTTTTTGTTTCCTCATGCTTTGATAGTTTACAGGAATCTCAGTTTCTATCATTTCTATAGACTTTCTAGCATTGAACCTGGGAGGTAGCAAATAGCCTATGGTAGTTCACCAGGTTGGCAAGAACTAAGAACCACAGGAGTAAATAAGCATGAAAACAAGCTTTGAAGTTAAGTGAGCAATAATCACAGGAACAGAAACCAAATGGAACCAGCCAAAGAAACTTCAATTTACCCACTGAAAAGCAGATTAAGAGGGCAAAAAGATAAAATGAAAATATTCAATAAATGAGAAGTATTGACAATGGCAGAGAAGACATGTAGTATAATAGTAATAAAAGCACCTCATTAAATAAAATGTTGAAATTCACAGATCACATTTTTTAAGAAGACCCAAAGCATGTGTCTACAAAAGATACCCTTAAGACAAAAAGGCACAGAAAAGGTAAAAATAAAAGGATAGAAAAATAGTTATGCAAATATGTAGCAAAAAGAAAATTAGAGCATCAGTTTTAATAAATGGCAAAATAAAGCTTAAGGTAAAAAAAGAAGTCATACTGTGGCATATAGAACTCTAAGATGACACCCAAGATATGTCTTCTGGTATATACATTCTGTATACTCCCCTCCCATAGATTGTGGGTAGAACATGTAAACATATGAGATACCATTCCTGTGATGAGGTTGGGTTATAGCAAAGAGGAAGACATTTTGCAGTAGTAATTAAGATCTCTAATCAGTGACCTTTAAGATAATACAAAGGGAAATTATCCTGGGTAGAGCTGACCTAATTAAATGAGTCCTTTAAAAGAGGGTCTAGAGAGGAGTTTCATTTTCAGGTGCTAAAGAGCTCCACAGGCCCATTATCCATAAAATGCAAGGAACCCAAACTAGACCAAAAAATATTGCACAAAAAGTACACACAAAAAATGTAGAGAATTCACATTTTCAAATCTCAAATTTTACTCCAAAGCTACAGTAATCCTAACAATGCAGTCTTAGCATAAGAATGGATATACAGTTCGTTTTTATAGTCATTGGGTTTTGACATGGGACCCAAAACAATTTAACAGGAAAACAAGATTTTTTTGAAAAAGTGGTGCTGGGGTAACTCAATATTCACATGAATAATGAAGTTGGACTATTACTTCACACCATAGACAAATATTAACTCAGAATGGAATAAAGACAGGGGCACCTGAGTGGCTCAGTCAGTTAAGCGTCCTACTTTGGCTCAGGTCATGATGTCATGGTTTGTGGGTTGGAGCCCTGCATCAGGCTCTGTGCTGACAGCTAGCTCACAGCCTGGAGCCTGTCTTCAGGTTCTGTGTCTCCCTCTCTCTCTGACCCTCCCCTGTTCATGCTGTCTCTCTCTCTCTCTCTCTAAAATAAATTAAAATAGTAAAAAAAGAATGGAATAAAAACCTAAATGTAAAAACTGAAACAATAAAACCCTTAAAAGAAAATACAGATATGGCTTTGAGCCCTTTTTTTTAAAAATTAAGAAAAATGTTTTTTGTTGAGAGAAAGACAGCATGCAAGCAGGGGAGGGGAACAGAGAGACAGAGTGAATCCCAAGTAGACTGGATGTGGAGCCTGACATAGGGCTGGATGCCATGACCTTGGAATCATGACCTGAGCCAAAATCAAGAGTCAGCCCAACTGACTGAACCATCCAGGTGCCCCTCTTTGTGAATTTTGATTAGACAATCCTTTCTTAAATGATACCAAAGGCATAAGCACCCAAAAAATAGATAAAAGGACCTAATCAAAATGAAAACCTTTTGTATTTCAAGGGACACTACCAGGAAAATGAAGACAACTCACATAATGGTAGAAAATTCTGAATATCACATATGATTTAAGAGATCTGAATCTAGAATATATTTTTAAAAACTACCACAACTCAATAATAAAAAGGCAAATAACCCAATTAAAAGATGGGCAAAATATCTGAAAGGACATTTCTTCAAAGAAGATATACAAATGTCCAATAAACACATAAAAAATGTTCTATTTTATGAACACCACTGGGATGATTAGAGTAAAAAAGATGGATTATTTCAAGTATTAGCAAACATGTGGAGAAATTGGAACTCTCTTACACTCCTAGTGGAAATGTAAAGTGGTGCAACAACTTTGGAAAATGGACTGGCAGTTCTTCAAATGGTTAAAGAATAGAATTACCATTCATTCCAGCCCTACTACTCCTAGTTATATACCCAAGAGAAAAATTATGTTCACACAGAAATGTATACACAGCATCATTACTCATGACTGATTAAAGGTGGAAACAACACACATGTCTATCAAATAAAAAATGGACAAAATATAATGTGGCATTTCCACACAATAAAATATTATTAGGCAATAAAAAGATGAAGTACTGATAACATACTACAGCATGGATGAATCCTGGAAGCATTAGGTTAAGTGAAAGATGCTGAGTCGTTATATTCTATGATTCCATTTATGTGAAACGTCCAGAGTTGGCAAATTTATACAGCAAAAAGCTAGGTGCTGATAGGCCTGGGGCAGAGGGAGATTGAGAACTGCAGGGTAATATTTAAGGGGTGTGGCATTTCTTTTTGCAGTAATGAAAATATCCTAAGATTGATTCTGTTGATGGATACACAACTTTACAAATATAGGAAAAGTCACTGAATTGCACATGTTAAATGAGAGAATTGTATAGCCTGTGAATCATATCTCATAAAAGTTTGTTGGGGAAGGGGAAGGATGATCTAGAAGTAAGAGACAAGAAGTACAGAGACACTTGCCTGTTGGCCTTGAAAGAGCAAATGGCCATGTTGAGCAGAAGACCATGTTAACAGAGGATAGCAGCCTCTAATGGCTGAGAGCCTGAGTCCTACAACCACAGGAACTGAATTCTGCCAACTACCACATGAACTTGGAGGACCCCATCTCAGATGAGCCCTCAGTCTTGGCCAATATTTGGATGCAGCCTGGAGAGACCCTGCAAAGAAGATCCACATAAGTCTGACCCAAAGACACTTTAAGATAATAAATGGGTATTGTTTCAAGCTGCTAAATGTGTGGTTAGTTGTAACATAGTATGGAAAAACTAATATAGGAGCAAAAAAATGACAAAAGAAGAAATAGAACAAGAACATACAGTTATCAAAATAATAATAGGCCTAGCACAACCTAAAACAAACCTAGCAAGAAATGAGATAGCTGCAGGGGAAAACAGGTAAGTGGCCAGCTTTTTATCTGATAGATATAAAAACAAAAATTGATAGATCAAGAAGTCCCAAAATAAGCAGAGATGAGAAGGCCTGAAAATACATTTAAAAATCTCTAGTGTGAAATGCCACTCTCCATGTTAAAACAAAATTTAGGATGTCTGTTTCACAAATGATTCAAAAAAATCAATGCCTAATAGATATGGGTTTAAGAAAGGACAGCAAGAGAAGTTTGCTCTAACAGAACTATAATGCAAGCTACAAATATGAGCCATAAGTGTAATTTAAACTTTCTAGTAGCCACATTAAGAAAGAAAAACAGGTGAAGTTTACTGTGATCATATATGTTATTTAATACAACACAACAAAAATATTATTTCAACTGTAATAAATACAAAGAATTTTTAATGAGAATAAAAAGTCAATAGACAATGATATTTGCCAAATCTGAGACTCAGAAATGACCTAATGTGATGAGCCAAGACATTGTCAGAGAGGAAACCTAACAGACTAAGCCTATTAAAATATATTCAAACCCACTGGTAACCAAAGAAGTGAAAATAGGTATCACCAGTGAAATGGATTAATCCTTTTCACCTATTAGGCTATCAAAAATGAGAAAGCTTGATGACACTGATCACAAGGGCACAGGAGAGCTCCTGAGCAGCTGGGGAGCAAGAGGACTGGCACCTCCATTCTGGATGTATACAGAAAATGAATAGTGGATCTTTTATTTATTTATTTTTAAGTGATTATTTCTTACTTTTGAGAGGAAGGGGTAGGGGTAGAGAGAGGGGGAGAGAGAGAATCCCAAGCAGACTTGATGCTGTTAGTGCAGAGTTGGCCGCGGGGCTTGATCTCAGGGTTCCTGAAATCATGACCTGAGCTGATACCAAGAGTCAGTCAGGTAAGCGACTGAGCCACCTGGCACCCAAAGAGTGGATCTTTTAAAAGACCATGTTAAAAGGAAAAAAACCAAATTCAAAAGAAAATATATAGCACAACCCAATTAAATAACTATTATGGACACAAAACAATACTACCCTTCAAGAATACCAATGCAAAGGCACACATAAAAGGCATGAGAATGGCTGCCTAAGAGGGGCAGGGTACTAGAGTAGGTGTAGGGGAAAAGACAATGAATGAATGAATGAATGGGAAGCAACCAAACCAGAGAGGACTCTAGATTTCTTGAGAGGGTGAAAAGGAAGGACTAGAAGTGGGAAAGTATTGAGAATTGAGTCTGAGTGGAGAAAGGTGTCAAGTGCCTCTTTTCCATGAGGTAGTACCCTAAGCAGTTCCTTGGTGGAGCACCTTCCCCATGGGTTGGAGGGGCATGTGGGCTCTTGCCTGCAGTTCTCTCCAAAGACTGCAAATGTGTGCACAGGGCTGGTAGACAAAGCCAACTTCCCCCATGAAGCCTTCCAGGTGGTCTTTACAATTACCTGCAGCCTGTGAAGTTACTCATAAGAGTTTGGCCTGGAGCCAGTCTCCTCAGAGGGGAGCCCCTCAGAAGTTTCTTTCTCTTGGCAAAACATCCTCCAACTCCATCCCCCTTAATCTCTGGGTCACTTTGAGGAGAGAGCCAGCCCAGAGGATGGGAAGGGTGCACAGAAACAAGGGAGGTTTCCTCTGATCTCTGGAAGTCTCTAACATTTTCATATTGATTTCCACCTTATTTTCACTGTGGTTATGAAATGGTCTGCATGGTGTTAGGCTTGTGAATTTTGTTGAGACTTACTTTGTGGTACATAATTGACAATTCTGGAAATGTCTCATATGCACTTGAAAAGAGAATGTATTCATGATCAGAGTGTAAATGATGTTCAGTGTAAATCAAGAAAGACAAGTTGATACATGTCTATAGGAACTTTAGAACACGACTGATGTACTATGTCAGCTGAGTTTTATCACCCCCTGTGGGCTGTTTTTGTATCCTCTCGCTATGATTATGAATTTGGTTATGTCTTCTTTTTATTCTTTCTGTTTGTGCTCTGAGTATTCTGAGACAGATGCCTACACACTTAGAGTTGTTACATCTTTTTAGTAGATAAATATTTCCATCAGTAAACTGGCCATCTTTATTTCAAGTGCTGCCTCTTGTCTTAAGTTTATTTTATGGAATCTTAGTAGTTTTACACTGACATTTTTTGGTTAGCATTGACATAGTATACTTTAATCCATTCTTACTTTTCCAAAATCTCTGTTCATATGTTTAAATGTATTTCATTTTTGTTTTTGCCTTCTTGTACTTTTCTAGCAGTCTACTAACTGTGTTTTAATTAAGGTATCCAGTGCATTTATATCATCCTGGCCACAATGACTCCTGTTCCAACTTTGTGCTATCTTCACATATACTAACTCTATATGTATTTAACAGTCTTCAATACAGTATCTGTTGGGGCCCAGCAGGCCAAAAAACCTCCCGCAGAGAGAACGTTGATAGCAATACCTCTGGGACACAGAAGAGTGACTATTGATGGCCAGGCCTCCTGGGCACAGGAGAGTCTACAAAAGTGACCGTTGATGGCTATGCCTCCGGGGCACAGGAGAAAAAAAATCTGGGAAGTTGTGGAACAAGTCGAAAGACTGTGAAACAACATTTGGTTTCCTGGGCTACATGTGTGGCTTCTATTTAACCTGTCTATGATTTTTCTTGTTGCTTTACAAAAGCAAAAAAGGCATATACCTTTAAGTTTGAATCAACTTGGGTCAGTTAGTGGCGCCAGCTTTCCCTTACATTATTTCTGTTCCCAGCTCATTGCCTGCTGTTGGGGCAAACACAATCCTCTGTCTAAAATTAACCCCTTGAATGATAAGTGTCTTGCCCAGACATAGCTGCTAAAGGGCCTTGAAGAAAAGAAGATTCTTTGAGAGACAGACTCCCTCATTCCCGTTTTTTTACTTCTGTTCTCACGGCTGTTCTCTCTTCTGTGATAAAAAATGATCCTTCCCAGAACATGTTTTTACTTTTTCAAGGACCATAAACTATGTAATCATTAAAGAAAAAAAAAATGTGTAATCCCCTATGGCATAAAAGACACTGACTTTCTTAGTAAAGTGTGGCTTTACCACCATTCACGTTGTCTGTCTTCTTTCTTTCCTATAGATAGTTCGCCAACACCAACCACCTACTCAGGGACCATTCGACTGGGGGTACGTGGGCTGGTCCCCTGTCCTCCGGAAATATCATTTCTTATGTCAATACATCATCTACATTTATTTACATATTCTTCCTTTTGAGTGTTCTTCTTTTCTTCCCACCATACTGTTTTTCCATATGGGCTTGTTTTTCCTTCTGCCCAGAGAATTCCCTTTAATATTTATTTTAGACCAATTCTACTGGCAACAACTACACTCCATTTTGCTTGTTTAAATTGACTCCATTTTGTATACAATTTTGAGAGGGATTTTTGCTGGCTGAGGAATTCTAGGTCCATAATTAATTTTCTTCAGCAGTTAGCAGGTACATGACAATATCATCTGACTTTTCACTGTTTCCTGAGCTCAGCTGAAAGCCCAATAATGATCTATTTGAAAATAAGAGATCTTTTTACCTCTGGCTGATTTTAAGATTTTTCTTTTTAAATTTGATTTTGAACTCTTTTATTCTCAGTTATGTGGTTCCAATGGCTTGATGTCTTTCGTCAGTTCTAGAAAACTCAAGCTTTATATTTTTCTTTTTTTAATATAATTTATTGTCAAGTTGGCTAACATATAGTGTATACAGTGTGCTCTTGGTTTTGGGGGTAGATTCCCATGATTCATCATTTACATACAATACCCATTGCTCATCCCAACAACTGCCCTCCTCAATGTCCATCTCTAATTTTCCCCTCTCCCTTGCCACCTGCCCCCATCAACCCTCAGTTTGTTCTCTGTATTTAAAGGTCTGTTATGGTTTGCCTCCTTCCCTCTCTGTTTATAAATACTTTCCCTTATTTCATGTGTTCTGCTAAGTTTCTCTAGTTCCACATATGAGTGAAAACACATGATATCTGTCTTTCTCTGAATGAGTTATTTTACTTATCATAATACCCTCTAATTCCATCCACATTACTGTAAATGGCAGGATTTCCATCTTTCTCAATGCCAAGTAATATTCCATTGTATATATAAACCATGTTTTCTTTATCTATTCATCAGTTGATGGATATTTAGGCTCTCTCCATAATTTGGCTATTGTTGAAAGCACTGCTATAAACATTGGGATGCATATGCCCCAATGGATCAGCAATATTGCTTTTGTCCCTTAGTCTGTTTCTTCCTCTATGAGGGAGATCTCACCTTGCCTTTCTCATGCTTCCCATCCTGTCTCTGCTCAGGTCTGCCTCCCTTCTGTCTAAGTCCCATGTAGCTGCTCTGAATCCAAGGTGAACTTGCCTATCACATTATTCATTCCTGTTTTTCAGTTCTAGAACTTTCCTTTTATTCTTTTTGGTAGCTTTTACTTCTTTTCTGGCACAATGCATCTTTTTCCCCTGAACTTCTTCATCTTGGACATGTTAAAGTCCCATATCTGATAACTGCACTGCCTAGATATATTTTCAATTTTGTTTCTATTATTGAATTTTGCTCTTGATTAACCCATCAAGTCTTGTTTTTGTTATGACTGTTTTTGCCTGAGTGACAGATATTCTGTGTTTCAAGCATGTGGAACTAATTGAGGCTTTGCATGATTTGGAAAATATTTTACCTTGATCTGACAGCGACGCACAAGATTTAACCATGGAGCAGGTCTATGTAATATATAGACAATTTCAAAGATATTAAATGTCATCATCTAAAAGGTAGATTTTGAAAGTAAGTGCGACCAGTTTGCTACAAAGTGGATTGACCTCGAGGGTATTATGCTAAGCGAAATAAGTCAGGCAGAGAAAGACAGATACCATATGTTTGCACTCATAGGTCTAACAGGAGAAACCTAACAGAGGACCATAGGGAGGGGAAGGGGGAAAGAGAGTTGGAGAGAGAGAGGGATGCAAAACATGAGAGAATATTGAATACTGAAAATGAACTGAGGGCTGAAGGGGGAGGGGGAGGAAGGTAGGGGGTGGGGGTAATGGAGGAGGGCACTTGTGGGGAAGAGCCCTGGGTGTTATATAGAAACCAATTTGACAATAAACTATTAAAAAATAAATAAATAAGTAAATAAAATGTGAAAAAATAGTCAGTGCTACCAGGAGACTGGAGAGGACAGAGAGGTCATACTGGCTTTATGGCTTTATGGGCACGCTGGGAGGACATTGGGCAGAGGCTGAGGAATAGCACCTGAGTCTGGGGCAGTTGGAGACAGAGGTGAGGGGCTCAGTCTAACAAATCTCGTGCTTCAGGACATTAATTTGTTGGTTTTGATTCTCTGATGCTATTCCTGGGCTGACGATGAAGCTTCTAAGAGAGGACAGGAAAGCAGATAAACAGCAGCAATTTCTGTGGTATATGATTTTGCTCTGACAATATTTGGAAAGCATCACAAAAAGGAGATAACAAATGACTAGTTACACATATTTTTAAGCTTTTGTTTCTTTGATAATGCCTATGGAGTTTTGCATTTGGAAAACAAACAGTTAATGGGTGATAGGAACTAGATTCAATCTGTGAGCTCTGTTTAGAAAAAGCACAGTAGAGAATCATAAGCCTAGCTGCCAGGACCCTGGTAGGGAAATGGGGAATGAGGCTGGTGGCAAGGATTAACAGAGATCATCTCCTCACTTAAATTTCATGGCATCAGCCTTGCAAGGAGCATGGGCTCTCTCTTTCTCCTTCACCTCCTCACTTTCCCCTTTGAAGCTTCCCCAAAGAATCCAGTGCTGTGATTTTTGTTTAAGCTCCCATTTCAGAAGGGGTCTCACAAATATATTCCAAAGAGCTCTCCTTCTTCAAGCCAGGAAATCCCATAGAACATTCTGAGTTTGCAGAAATAGAGAATTTCTGAAATCCATGTCAATGTTTCTATGTGGGTGCTTATATTGTAACTTTCAAGTATATTTTTACTCCCTACTGATTTTGGGACAACGAATGACTGGGCTGGATCTGGAGAGGTCTCTCCAGGACACAGTGACACAGGACAGGCTGCTCCTGGTGCTGATTCACCTTGGGTAGTGCTATATCATTAAAAAGTTACTAATGTGTGCTCATCAAGGGCAATGGTGGGAGGCACATTTACCCACCCTGCCAAAGACTCTTGCACAAACAATGACCTATGAACATCAATTGAATGAATGGAGACATGTTTTTGATTCTATATTCTATGAAAGCAGGAACTAGAGGAAAGTCATAGGTCACAAACAAAATATACTAACTATAATTCACACATTTCTAAATATTGCAGTTCCTTAGAGAACTATTTCCCAACTGTGGTCACAATGCCAATCACCTGGGCGCTGTATGTATTTCTGATTTCAGTTCACAAAGATTCTTCTATAGTAGAGAGGGTGGGTATGGCCTGATCTTTGGGATATTTGTAAAATGAAATCGAGGGGGGTTTATTGTGGATTAATAGAGGACACAACAGGCATAGTGAGAAAGAACAGGACACTAGGCTTTCCTCAGGTGAAGCCACAATCCCTCAGAACCTGAGTATTCTCTAGCAAGGGTAGATAATAGTGACCTATTACCTGTTGACCACACAGACTTATCCTTGTAAATTTGTATATGACCCTATCAAAGTGTGGGAGAGGTCACAAACTTTACACCCAGACATGTCAAAAAACCAAAACTGAACCAGGCCACTATTTTTGTGCTGTGCCCAATGGAACTGTCCCAAATTGTCTTGGGAAATTCTGTCACATCATCCCTATAATCATTTCATGAGAATAGGAAAGCTGACTGACTTTCAACTAGAAGCCACTCAGATCATAGTCCTTAGAAACCCAGAAGGAAGGAAGAAAGATGCTCAACCTTTCCATTCTGAAGGATTCCTCCAAATAGTATTACTCCTGCCTCTCTGTCCCAGTCACTCCCCCAGGTGCTCTCACACTCTCTTTACTCTATCCCTCCAGGGCATCCCCATGAGGATCCCAGAAGAAAGACTTACTGACCAGACTGGGTGTCTGTCACCACAGTGTCTGTCCCAGGAGTAGCGATTGGTATTGACAGCCATGGAGGCCAGGCTGGGCTGAGAGGGGGGCACATAGGCATTAGGGAACAGATGAGATGGCGACTGGAGCTGTAGTGGTCTGAGCTATGCTCAGAGGCCCTGGAGAAGACCTAATTATGTCAGTGAGGCTCATGTGGAGATGCCTTGATGGGCCAGATGTCAGATGTCTTTTATTAGCTTCACTCACCCATCTCCAACCCCTGTGATGAGCTTTGGCCCCTCTTCAGAAGGACCACCCATTGTAAGTCTTTCCCCCGAGCTGGAAGAGAGAAGATACAGGTGATTGTTCCCTCACAAAATTGTCTGCATTCCTTTTGAATGAAATGGATGAGAGACATGGAGAGAATAGTTGCATGGATGGATGGATGCATGGACTGAGGGATGGATGGATGGATGGATGGATGACTGAATGAATAAATATACCAACCAACCATCGGGGCCCTGAAAGAACCACTGTGGCAGCCTCCCATGAGTTGGTGAGTCTGACTGACTCAACACCCTGCACCTACAGCCAATTCTCCACCTCTTGTCACAGGAACATTTATAAAATGAAAACGACTCAGGAAAGTGCAAAATTAACAGGGACCCAGAAAGTCTTCTGAGATGCCTTTAATTCTCCTGGTGCTGAACAGACCTGGGACTACATACAGACTGCCACTCTCTGGAAGAAAAGGAACTTCTGCATGAGGAGCCAGGGGCTCCTTTTCAGCCTATTTCTGTACGCAGGTGCTGTTCAAGAGGGAGAACTGGGAAATCCATGGTCTGACATCCACAATAAAGGTGCAATCCACCTGAAAAAAAAAACAATTATGAGATTATAACAGTTTAACATTTAAAGGACTGAATAGGAATTCAAGGTGCATGAAAAACTACAAAAGATGAAAAGCAAAAACAGTGTCTTGGGGTAGGATTTGGGGAGCTCAAGACTCCACCAGAATCATGGGCAGGTGTTGCTGAATCTGCACATGTGGGACAGGGGTTTCTGAGAGGGCACGTGGTGGGACCATCACTTGCCCTTCATGGGTCTTGCCAGTGCAGATTATGCTGCCTGTAAGCACCCGTCCCCATCCCCATGAGCTCTGAGGGAGCCAGCAGACTGCCCAGGGGTGGTCCATATAGACACCCAACACTCAGCAGCAGCTGCAAACCTACCCTGAAAGGATGCTACCCCCAAACCTGGGATGGGGATACCAAGACAAGCACCCATCCTGACTGAGGCTCATGCCTGGAATCCAAGTCTCCTGGATAAGAACAGCTCATAGATGATAATGCAAGAAGGCTATTACACAGGCCAGCTGTGAGTACAGGGCTCAGCTCACTGCCCTTCTGGGAGCAGCTCTGTCTGCCTGGAATGAACACATCCCCTTCCAGTGGGAAGCCCTGGGACCTGGGAGGAGAGGGGTCAGGGCTAGACTCCCATTCTAGCCCATGACATTTTCCCTAAGCCTCCTTCCATCAACCCTCCTTTATATGAATGTTCATCATATTCTCAAACCTTTTTCTCTCTCGGGCCTTCTTGTAAGGGGCAGTTTTCCAGGTCTTCATCCTGTTTTGAGCAAATGGTTTGGCCCAACTCCAACTCCATTAAATATATCAAAGTAAATGGCTGTTAAGAAAAAATTGTAGAAACTGCAGTGAAATACTTTGCATTAATGAGAAAACTAGAAAACCATAAGGAAAACAGACACAAGCTGTGAATGTGTGTACATAAATGAGTAAGGACATATGTATGTGCAATGTCTCTTATTTTTCCAATTTTTATTTGATTTATTATTTCACCTTTTCCTCTTCATTTTCCATTTTTCTAATAAGAAGATGTCCATATGTGCATGTACTAGAATCTTCCCTGTAGCACTCTTCCTGATGGCCTGTAGCTACTAGACACATCCACAGTGCCATGAATGCACAGGATGGAACGCTGCACAGCAAGGAGATTGCATGGTCTGCAGTAGCACTGACAGCACCACTCATCTCTCAATTGTACACCTGCACGGCATCAGCCAGACACAAGGCGAGCACCCCAGTGAGTCCTCTGGAGAGTAGGATAACAGGTGTGTTAGCCTACTGATAGCCATCAGAGCTGGCCATCCCTTTTGGGACAGCATCAAGATGGGGACATAGGAGGTCCTAGGGGCTGGGAATGCTCTGCCTCTCTTCATGTGGGAGCTGCCTAACAGAAGGGCTCTTCTTGCTAACGTTCATCAAGATGGATATTTCCAAAACAGTGTTGTTCCATGTGTTTGTTAGGCTTCTATCAGAAGTTATTAACTGTTATTATTTTATTTTGTTAAATAGAAAGAAGTCCATGAAAGTGAAAGAAGAACTCAAACAGGGGCTCCTAGGTGGCTCAGTCAATTAAGTTTCTGGCTTTGGCTCTAGTCATGATCTCCCACTTCATGGGTTTGAGCCCTGCTTTGGGCTCTGTGCTGACAGTTCAGAGCCTGGAGCCCACTTGGGATTCTTTGTCTCTGTCTTGCTCTCTGTGGCCCCCACACCCACTTGTGTGCTCTCTTGCTCTTTCTCTCTCTCTCTCTCCCTCTCCTTCTCTCTCTCTCTCCCCTTCTCTCAAAAAGAAATAAACATTAAAATTTTTTAAATTTCAAACACCGAAATGCAGCCAGAAATCACCATAGGTAGGAATCTGCCTCTCAGTGGACTGATCTGGAATTGTCTAGAAAGCTGACGTCATTTGAGACTCAGTTCTTACAGCTGACACGTGATACCCACTCATATTTAGACATGTACATCAACATCACACACACACACACACACACACACACACACACACTCACACACACACTCATGCACCACGAATCCCACTTGAGTGTTCACCAGACCCTGAGCTAGGACAGAGCACAGGGGATGGAGCAGCATCTGCAGTCTCTATGCCCAAGGAGCTCCTGCAGCCTCCAGGTGTCCAGGGCTGGCTGCTGTCTAAGGTAGAGGCAGAGGGTCAGGAAATGGGAAAGATTGAGGGAAGCTGATGGGCTCTGTGTATGAGCTGTCTTCAGGTATGTGATGAAGAGGTGTGACCCTCCTCATCAGACCCCTGATGGCATGGTGCCTGGCTCAGGACAGTTCAAGCGAAGCCAGAATCTTGGCATGGACAGAATGAGTTCTGGACAGCAGCCTGTATTCTGTCCAAAGAAGGCACAAAACGATAAGAATGAAACAATGAAACAGCAGTGGGAAAGTTTTGCCCAACAGAGACTAATGACACATTTCTATCAGACCCAACCTCTTTCCAACTCTTAAGGCTCTATAACACAAGACCTTCCTCTGCCTGGGCTGTTTCAGGAATCTTAATCGCTCAGATGTTTGTCTCTCCTCCAAACTCATTGTGTCTTTTCAATTGATAGAGTCACTGCATCCTCACATGTTCTGGGAAAACACCTAGGGTCCATCCTTGAGCCTCTCTTTCATACCCTCATACCAATGTACCCCACATCAGCCTCCAATAGATACAGAAGCCAGCACTTCTTCCACTTACCAGTGATGAGGAAACCATCCCTTGCAACCCAGTGGCTGTGGAGCCTCTGAAAGACCCCCTTCCATGGGTCTCCAGAACCCCAAGGATAATATCCCAAGTCTTTACCTGGGGCCTTTAAGGTGCCCCTAGTCCCACTTCCCACTACATTCCTGCCTCTCTGCACCTCTTTCATAGCAACCCCAGTCCCTGTAATTTCAGGCCATCCCCAGGGACACTTGTTGCTTGTCCCCCTAGGGTCCACTTTATGACTGCCTGCCCTCCTCATTCCCACCTTCCATGTGACTGTGTCCTTCCAGGAGTACCCTTCATTTAGATGCCTTCCCTGACCACTCCCCATGCCCCTCACCTCTCCTGAGCCCTGGGCCCCCACAGCTATAGCTCTTGCCCCAGCTTTCTACTATTTCACTTATGAACTTGGGGGCTGTTGACCTGTCCTCAGCAGCATAACAGTCCCATGAGAACTCATCCCTGTCTGTCTTCTCTGCCACCTCCCACCCAGGTTTGGACTCCCTAGTGCTTCATGCAGGAGCCTCACAGCTCAACTGCTGTCATGCCTTTCCTTCTCAGGATTTCATTTTCCATCTACTGTTTTTCGTAGTTTTCCTTGTTTGTTGTCCTTGCCACTCTGACTCCTACCAGTTGCCCCATAAGCCCCTGTTTTCTCCCCCTCACTCAACAGCTGGATCTCTGCCTTCAGTGCTTGCTTTCTGCTCACCTGTTTCCTTCTCTCCTCTGTTATTCAGGGATAGCACTCATGAAGGAAACAAACTGCAACACTTCTAATGAGACCTTCTATTTTTTAACAATATTTGCCAAATCAAATGATGATACAACAGACACAAATAGATCTTGGCATTTAGGATTGCTCTTCTTTGTGGATCCAGGACTCACCCCTCCCCGTGTAGTCTCAAGGTGAACATGGAGCCACAGGGAGGGAAGACACACCACTTACCTTGCGCTGACTTCGCCGTACCCACAGCAGCTTGTAAGCATACTCATCTGGGTAGACTTGGTTGAAATGGTACACTGCAAACTCCACGCATAAGGCAAAGTAATTTGCTCTCCTGCTAATGTCCACAAAGTCAGAACTGCAGACATGAGGCACCAGCACAATGAGCCCCAGAAGCAGAGGTGCCTTCAGGAGCATGCTGTCTGGTGTCAGCCCTGGAGGCCAGCAGCATACAGATGGCAGACTAGCAGCTGGTGTGGGCCCACCCTCTGCAGCTGCTCATCCCACACAACCCTACCCCAAGGAGTCCTTGGGCTGCTGGCCAGTGCTCTATCCAGCTCCTCCCCTTCACTGCCTGCTTTGTCCCTCCCATCATTACAAACAGAAGGGAGAGCAGGAGCTTTCAGTTTCCATCCCTTTGTTCCATAAGCCTTGTACCCAAAAATAAGCATGGAAGATGCTCTGTTCCCAGAGCTACACTCCCCCGCCCCAGCCTGGCCCTAATAGACCCTGTCAGGGGTCTTGAGCTCACCTCCCTTGCTCTCATGGCAGTGTATCCTACACCTGGCAAGTCACAAGAACTCTTAGGAACACTGGTGGGCCCTGAGTCCTGGGGCGTTTAGGTAAAAACAAGATCTACCTCTGACCATGACTGCAGCCCATGACCCCTGGGGACATCAGGAGGGTACAGGGAAGGGCCACCACTGGAGCTGGGGTACCATCACTTCCATCACCTCTGGCACCTACTGACCTACTCTCCATGAGGTCTGGCTCTGCTTGGCAGTGGGAAGAGGGGTTTCTAATGTCTTGGGGTTGGTGGAGAGAATGCCCAGGACAAGGGGAGCATATTAGCCCAGGGCAGAGCTCTGCTGGAATGGACATGGATGGCAGCCATGGGCATGGGTCAAGAACTGGGAAAGGCAGGCCCAGCTCAGGCCTAGCCCACATGCATTTCCACACAGCTCTGCCACCTTGAGGTCCCATAGTGTTTGTCATGCCATTGTTGTCAGGCTTCTCACAGAGAAGAGGTACTATGGAACTTGCCTGACCTCATACAAAGCAATGGGAGTGAGCAGACTGGGAAAGTACAACTGCTGCCCACATGTATGAGGATACTCTACAAGGGAAGGATTTTTCAACCTTGGGCATGGAGTAAATAGACACATGTACATTGATGATAATCCAAGAAAAGGTACAGGGCCAGGGCCACAGCTGTGGGGATAGGCCATACTACAGACTGGGGCTACCCAAGGAAGAGATGGGAGTGTGGCCAGAGTGGAAGACACTCTTGTGACCACCTTCATTTTTGCACATCAGTAGATGGCTAGAGGCATGAGCATCTAAGGACAATCATCATGAGGACTCAACAACCTACCTGCAAGTATGTCTCAGTCTGTTTTCTCCCCTGTGGAGCTCAGGGCCCTGACACTGGTTCTTCCTCCCTACCTCAGCAGCAGGATGACAAAAGTGGCCACGGTCACCTTTTAAGAAGGGCAGGATCTGTAACGAGACCCCTTTTCACTTCTAGAACTCTCTCACCAGGGTTCAGCAATTTCATGAGGCCTTCCAATGGGCCACATGTTGGATTTCTTGACCCTTTCTATCAATCTATTTCTGCCTCAACAACCATTTTTCTCCTTAATTTCAATCTTAATGCCACTGCAGTTAGAGAAATTATTCCATGTATCAATTCTTTCAAATTCATTAATATTTGGTTTATGGATTAGAATATGTTCAGTTTGGATCACGATTCTATCAGGTGAAGAATACATGTTGTGTAGTTGGTGGTGAATGTTCTATATAATTGTTATTAATTTGTCAAAATAACACTGAAGTGGAGCACAGAGTGATGCATGGTACATCTCGGTTCAGCAAGGGACCATAGAAGAAATTGAAATAGAGGAGGTATCACGTGCAGGTCCTTGGGGAGGCACTCAGCAAGCTGAAGTGGCCATATGGGGAGGTCAAGGAACAATGCAGATAGAGCCAAAAGATCTGGGGTACATGGCTTTACTGGATGGAGTGCTTTGGGGTTCTTAGGACAGGACGAGATTGGTCAAGTCAACCTTTAAGTGTAGAGTTCTGATAAACCCCATAAGGATCTTGTGTAATAGTACACAGAAAGGAAGCTTTGGGAGGCTGGGGAGACTGTTGTTCACAAGGGCTGTAGGGGAAGTCATATCAGGTATTTCCATTTGCTTTTGACTCTAGGGCACATGCTTGTGCTTATATGAGAGGTTAGTGTCACTTTAGGACCCCTCAGACCCCTTGGCCATGCAAAGTGAATCCCAAGACAGCGGTACCCTGGAATAGCTTAGCTAAACTCTGAACAATAAGAAAAAAATCAATGTATTCTTAAATTTTTGTATATATTTTCTTATATTTACCTGATGGGTTCTGTCAGTTATTGGAGCGGGGTTTGATTATTCTCCTTCTAGACTGGGATGTGGCTTTACTGATCTGGAGACCGTAAGAAGTGGCCCAAGGATGGGACTGTTGCAACTTTTATTTTCAAGCAAAGCTGTGACCTTCAGGTCTCAAAAGGCTATGTTTCTAGTCCCATACTTTTTGAGAGCTACAGGAGGCCACAGTCAGTATCACAAACCTGCACCTACATCTTTGAGTCCAATGGGAGGCTCGTTAGAATCATCAGTATGAGGCTTATTTATTTATTTATTTATTTATATTTGAGAGAGAAAGAGAGATAGAGAAAAAGAAAGAGAGACAGAAAGAGGCGGGGGGGGGAGGGGCAGAGTGAGAAGGAGACAGAATCCAAAGAAGGCTCTGTGATGTCAACAAAGAACCTAATGCAGGGCTCAAACTCATGAACCATAAGACTATGACCTGGGCCAAAGTCGGATGCTTAACTGAGTCATCCAGGAGTCCCTGTACAGGGTTTAAAATAACCCTGTAGCTGGGTCTGCTGGAGGATGTGACACTAACACAGGAACATTTGCAAAGCCCCCAGGTGCACATAAGCTCAAAGCACAGCATAATTGAAAAGAAAAAGATGCCAGCCCTTCCCAATATGAAATGGGAACAAATATAAAAGTGTTTACCTATGAGGGGCACCAGTGAGAAGCACCAGTTAGTTCTCAGAGAGGCTCTGGCTGTCCTCAGTCAGCAAAGGCCCCTGAGCAATGAATGTCTAGACCACTCTAAACCTGAGTGATCTCAGGCCAAGGGCAGGTAATATGTTTGCTGTGCTGACCACACACCTACCTTATTAGTTTATAACTGCCCCTATCTAATTGTGGGGAAATTCCAGAAATTCTATACACAGGTTAGTCAAAGGACCAAACCTGGGGCTATCTGTGTGGCTCGGTTGATTAAGCATACTACTTCAGCTCAGGTCATGATCTCACCATTTGTGATTTTGAGCCCCACATCTGTCTCTGTGCTGACAGCTAGCTCAGAGCCTGGAGACTGCTTGGATTCTGTGTGTGTGTGTCTCTCTCTTCCCCTCCCCCACTTGCGCTCTGTCTCTCTGTGCCTCTCAAAAATAAATAAATGTTAAAAAATTTTTTTAAAAAGGACCAAACCTGGCTCAGGCCCAATGAAACTTCCCATAGTGCTTATAGCCTCATCTTGGGAACACATCAGCAAGAAAGGGACTGATTTTCAACCACAGTCAAATTAGGTCTCCTATAAACCTAAAAGTGGATAGGGAAACCCCTATCCCCCATTCTGAAGGATTCCTCCAAGCAGCATTGCCACTGCCTCTCTGTCCCAGTCATCCCCCAGGTGCTCGCACACTCTCTTCACTCTGGCCTTTTAGTTCTATTCTTTTCAAGGATCCCAGAAGATGCACTTACTTATCAGGCTGGGTGTCCATCACCATATGCCTGTTCCAGGGGTAGTGATTGGTATTGACAGCCTTTGAAACCAGTCTGGGCTAGGAGAGGTATATCAGGAAATAGGTGGGACACAGTGACTGGAGCTGTTATATTCTGAACTGTCCTCAGAGTATCTGAAGAAGAACTACTTGAAAAGCCCCAGAAGGCTCATGTGCAGATGTCCCGATGAGTGTCCATGGAGTACAAAGCCTTTTGTCAGCTTCACTCACCCATCTCCAACCCCTGTGATGAGATATGGCCCCTCTTCAGAAGGACCACCCATTGTAAGTCTTTCCCCAGAGCTGGAAGAGAGAAGATACAGGTGGTTGTTCCCTCACAAAATTGTCTGCATTCCTTTTGAATGAAATGGATGAGAGGCATGGAGAGATTGGAGAATGAATGAAGGAATAGTTGTTGGGGCCCAGTAGGCCAAAAAAACCTCCTGCAGAGAGAACGTTGATGGCACTGCCTCTGGGACACAGGAAAAGTGACCGTTGATGGCTAGGCTTCCGGGGCACAGGAGAATATATATGTGACCATTGATGGCTATGCCTCCGGGGTGCAGAACTATTTGGGAAGTTGCGGAACAAGTCGAAAGACTATGAAACATTTGGCCTCCTGGGCTGCACATGTGGCTTCTGTTTATCTTGTCTGTGATTTTTCTCGTTGCTTGCAAAAGCAAAAAAGGCATATACCTTTAAGTTTTGAATCAACTTGGGTCAGTTAGTGGCGCCAGCTTTCCCTTACATTATTTCTGTTCCCAGCTCATTGCCTGCTGTTGGGGGCGAAACACAATCCTCTGTCTAAAATTAACCTTTTGGATAATAAGCATCTTGCCTAAAAATAACTGCTAAAGGGCCTTGAAGAAAAAGAAGATTCTTTGAATCTTCTTTTTTTTTAATGTTTTATTTATTTTTGATACAGAGAAAGACAGAGCATGAGAGGGGGAGGGGCAGAGAGAGAAGGAGACATAGAACCAGAAGCAGGCTCCAGGCTCTGAGCTAGCTGTCAGCACAGAGCCTGACGCAGGGCTCGAACCCACAAACGTGAGATCTGACTTGAGCCGAAGTCGGAGGCTTAACCGACTGAGCCACCCAGGTGCCCAAAAGAAGATTTTCTGAGAGACAGATTCCCTCATTCCTGTTTTTTTACTTCTGTTCTCATGGCTGTTCTCTCTTCTGTGATAAAAAAATGATCCTTCCCAGAGCATGTTTTTACTTTTTCAAGGACCATAAACTATGTAATCGTTAAAGAAAAAAAAATGTGTAATCCCCTATGGCATAAAAGACACTGACTTTCTTAGTAAAAGTATGGCTTTACCACCATTCATGTTGTCTGTCTTCTTTCCTATAGATAGTTTGCCAACACCAACCACTTACTCAGGGACCGTTCGGCTGGGGGTACGTGGGCTGGCTCCCCCGTCCTCCGGAAATAGTTGCGTGGATGGATGCATGCATGGATGGATGGATGCATGGATGGAGGCATGGATGCATGGATGGAGGGATGGATGGATGGATGACTGAATGAATAAATAAATAAATAAATAAATAAATAAATAAATAAATAATAAACAAACCAACCATCGGGGCTTTGAAAGAACCACTGTGGCAGCCTTCCATGAGCTGGTGAGTCTGATTGACTCAACACCCTGCACCCACAGCCAAATCTCCACCTCTTGTCACAGGAACATTTATAAAATAAAAATGATTCAGGAAAGTGCAAAATTGACAGGGACCCAGAAAGTCCTCTGAGATGCCTTTAATTATTCTGGTGCTGAACAGACCTGGGACTACAAACAGACTGACTCTCACTCTCTAGAAGAAAAGGAACTTCTGCTTGAGGAGCCAGGGGCTCCTTCCCAGCTTATTTCTGCATCCAGGTGCTGTTCATGATGGAGAACTAGGAAATCCATGGTCTGGCATCCATAACAAAGGTGCAGTCCACCTGAAAAAAAGCAATTATGAGATTAGAACAGAGATTGACACATGGAGAACACTTATCATGAAGGACTAAGTAGGAGTTCAAGGTGCATGAAAAACTACAAAAGATGAAAAGCAAAAACAGTGTTCTGGGGTAGGATTTGAGGAGCTCAAGTCTCCACCTGAATGATAAGCAGGCGTTGCTCAATCTGCACATGTGGGACTATTACTAGCCCTTCAGAGGTCCTACCAGTGCATGCAAGGTGACCTCAACACCACCCCCACACACATCCGTGAGTTCTGAGGGAGCTAGCAGACCACCCAGGAGGCGGTCCAGCTGGACACCCAATATTCAGCAGCAGCTGCAAATCTACCCTGAGGGAAGGCTACTTCCAAGGCTGGGGTGCAATACTGAGACACATCCTTGAAGCCCGGGGGAATAGAGGGGAAGGTGGGATGACCAAAGAAACTAAAAAGTCCCCCAAAACCAAAACACAGGAACAAGGAAAGAACTAGGACCACAGACCGTGAAGGAGGTCTGCCTGAATCTGAGGTCCCAGGAAGCATCCAGGCTAGGCTCTTGGGGTGGACTCCATCCTGGGAGGAAGGTTATATAGGTGTCCACAGGGTGTCTATGGTGGACCAGCCAGGCGAGCACAGGGCTCAAATTCACTGCTCTGCTTGAAGTAGCTCTGTCTGCTTAGCGTGACCAACTTTTCTCCCTGGGGAAGGGAGTGTGTGCCCTGGGACCTGGGGGAGAGCGGCCAGAATGCTCATTCTAGCCCAGGATCATCCCTAACAACTACCCAAGCTTACTTTCATAGACTCTCCCTAATGCTATTTTTAATTTGATTCTCAAACATTTTTCTCTCCCGAGCCTTCTTGCAAGGGGCAGTTGTTTATGTCTTCATCCTGCTTTTTACAAATTGTACAGTGCAACTTCAGCTCCATTAAAAATAGCATTGTCTGAAAGTGTGCATGGTATGATCTCTATTTGTTTATACTTATGGAGGGCTGCTTTATGTCCCAGTATGTGGTCTATCTTGGAGAATGTGCCATGTGCACTCGAAAAGAAGGTAAATTTCCTATCTTTAGGGTGTAGAGT
>NC_043711.1:59761269-59771106 GCF_006229205.1 Suricata suricatta
AAGAGAGACCTAATGGAGAACCAGGGGGAACAGAGGAGGGAGAGAGAGTTGGGGAGAGAGAGGGATGCAGAACTTGAGAGACTATTGAATGCTGAGAATTAACTGAGGGTTGGGGGGGAGGGGGGAGGGGGGAAAAGAGGTGGTGGTGATGGTGGAGGGCACTTGAGGGGAAGAGCACTGGGTGTTGTATGGAAAACAATTTGACAATAAAATATTAAAAAAAATAGCATTGTCCACCTCTGTCAAGAAGAAATTATAAAACAACTGCTAAATATTTGCTTTCTATGAATGAATGAAAGACAGAGAATCAAGTAGAAAAGTGGGCAAAAGATGAAAATATATGTATAAATAGAATATGCAAATCTTCTGTAGTTTCTCCGTAAGCATATAATCAACAGAAAGTTGTCCCTATATGTACCTAAATCATTTACTAGAATCTTCCCTATAGCACTCTTCCTGATGGCCTGTAGCTACTAGCCACATACACAGTTCCATGAATGCACAGGATGGAAGGCTGCACAGCAAGGAGATTGCATGGTCTGCAGTAACACTGACAGCACCACTCATCTCTCAATTGTACACCTGCATGGCATCAACCAGACACAAGGTGAGCACCCCAGTGAGTCCTTCTCTGGAGAGTAGTATAACAGGTGTGTTAGTCCACAGATCAGCCATCAGAGCTGGCCATGCCTTTTAGGGCAGCATCTAGTTAGGGATATAGGGTATCCTGGGGACTTGGAATGCTCTGTCTCTCTTCATGTGGGAGCTGGCTGTATAGTAGGGCTCTTCTTGCTAACGTTCATCAAGATGGATATTTCCAAAGCAGTGCTGTTCCATGTGTTTGTTAGGCTTCTATCAGAAGTTATTAAAAGTTATTATTTCTCTTTTTATATTTAAATTTAAGTTAGTTAACATATAGTGTAGTCTTGGCTTCAGGAGTAGCATCCATTGATTCATCCCTTACATATGACAACGAGTGCTCATCCAAACGAGTGTCCTCCTTAATGCCCATCACCCATTTAACCCATCCCCCCCCACCTCCCTCCTCTCTAGCAAGCCTGTTTTTTTCTTTGTGTTTAAGAGTCTCTTATGGTTTGCCTCCCTCTCTGTTTTTGTCTTATTTTTCTTTCCCTTCCCCTATGTTCATCTGTTGAGTTTCTCAAATTCCGCATGAATTAAAATATGAGATCTGTCTTTCTCTGATTTATTTCTCTTAGCATAATACCCTCTAGTTCCATCCACACTGAAAATAAAAGTTGTTATTTCATATTGTTAAATAGAAGTCCATAAAAACTCAAGAAGAACTCAAACATTAAAATGTAGCCAGAAATCACCATAGGAAGGAACCTTCCTCTCACTAGATAGACCTGTAATTGTCTAGAAAGCTGACTTCATTTGGAACTCAGTTCCTACAGCTGACACATGATACTTACTCATAACTCCAACACACACCAACAACACACTCACATACACATACTCATGCACCCTCAACTCCCCTTGCATGGTCACCAGACCCTGAGCTAGAACAGGGCACAGGCACTGGGACAGCAGGTGGAGCACCTGTGCCCAAGGAGCTCCTATGACCTCCAGGTGTCCAAGGCTAGCTGCTGTCCAAGGAAGAGACAGAGAGTCAGAAAATGGGAATACTGAGGGAAGCTGGTGGGCTCTGTGCACAGAAGGGGCCATACCCAGTCTTTTCAAGAGTGTGGTTTAGAGGCGAGGCACCACCTCCCATCAGACCCCTGCTGGCATGGTGCCGGCTCAGGGCAGTTCATGTGGGGACCAGAATCTCAGCATGGACAGAATGACTGCCACCTACCATTCCCAAGGCCCGCCTAGCCTCCAACAACATGTATGAGTGCTCTTCCATGTTGTCTTCACTGAACTGAGCTAAAGCAAACTCCACAGATGCCACAAAATAATCATGGTGCTTACTAATCTCTACAAATTCTTTTTGAATGGTTCAGACATGAGCACCCAGCACAATAAGCCCCAGAAGCAGAGGCATCTTCAGGAACATTGTGTCCTTTGACAGTACTAAGGACTGGTGACACATGGAGGAAGGGGGTGGTAGCTACTGCTTGGCTTCCCTCCACAACTCCAGATCCCACACAGCCCTGCCCTCAGAGCTGCTGACCTCCCCTCTTTGACTGGTGCCTCTATCTAGCTCCTATTCTCCATCCACCTGCCTTGGGCCTCCCATCATCACCAAACAGAAAGCAGAGCAAGGGATTACATTTTCACCCCCTTATCATTAAAACCCTGAACACAAGGACATGCATGCAACATGTCTGTTCCCTGCGCATTTCCAAAGCTGCCTACCTGAGCTGCTCTCTGAGAGTGTCCTTCCTGCTATCTCAGCCCCACTCCTGCAGAACCTTGCATCCACCTTGCTTGCCCCTGCTGGCAGTGCACCAAGGACTGCCAGAATCACACGAGTCCCTAGGAACTCTGGTGAGCCTATTTCTTGGGGGTGGAGGCAGTGGACAAGAGTGCTTATAACCGTGGTTGGAGCCCACAGCACCAGCCAGACAGGGGAGTACAGGGTGTGAAGCCAGCAAGGAAGAAGGTGGGGGAGCTGATTCTCCTCTTCCATAAAGTACATCTGCTTCATCCTCCCAGGGTGATATGCCCATGATTAGTTTTCCCTCAATTCAAAAATATGTTTTCATTTTCACTGTGACTTCTTTCTTGCCTTGTGGGCTATTGTAGTTGTGTTGCTTAATTTTTACCATAGCCAATTTTCTAATCATCTTTTATTAACATCCAGCTGAAGTCCACTATAGTTAGAAAATATCATATTATTTTTCTTGTTCGAAATTTGTTGAGATTTGTTTTATGGCCCAGAATATAACCAACACTTTATATGTTCTTTTTTTTAGTTTTAGTTTTAGTTTTAGTTTTTGTTTTTGTTTTTGTTTTGGAGAGAGAGACAGCCTGAGCAGAGAAGAGGCAGAGACACCGAAAGACAGAGAGAGAGAATTCCAAGCAGGTTCCAGGCTCAGAGCAAGAGCCAGGCATGGGGCTTTATTCCCACAACCACAAGCTCACAAACTGATCAAGAGTGTATACAGACACCCATATATGTGCTTAAACACAGTGTGTATTCTGTATTTTTTAGGAGTTAGATATCTATCTCAGTACACCATTTCATTCAAACTTTCCATATATTTACCCTTTTTGCTTTGTTTTGTTGTATTGAGTTTGGTTTGATTTGGTTTACGTTTGGGTTTGGGTCTCTTTTTTGGTCAATTGTTCAGAGATGTGTTAAAGTCTTTCACTATAATTATGATTGTGAATTTTCCTGTTCTTCTTTTCTCATAATGTTTGCTTTATATATTATGAGACTATAATTAAGCACTTGTACCAATAAAACTGTTACCATTTTGGTAGTCAACGATTTACAATTATAAGTTGTCCTTTTATCCCAAGTAGTTCCTCTTGCTCTGCAGTCTATCATGTCTGATGTCAGAGCTACTACAGCAGCATTGTTTTCATTGTTGTTTTCTTGATATATCTTCATACATATTTATGCTCACAGACAGCATCCTAATCATTAAGATGTGCTTTTGTGAGCAGCAGTTTTTAAATTAGCCTAAGGGTCTTTTATTTTCAGGATTTACTTCATTTACAATGATTCATGTTACTGCTCACTGACAGCTATTATTACCATTATTGATATGTTGGGGTTCCATTCAGTCATATTTCTACTTGTTTTCTAATTATCTCATTTTCTGTTCTTACATTCTTTTGAATTATCAAGATCTTTTTATTATTCCATTTCTTACTTTTAATGGCCTTATTTACCCCTTATTTTACTCTTATTTTAGTGGTACTTCGAACTATTACAAGAAGCAATATTTAGCTAATTGGGCCTATTGTAAATTAATATTTTTACCATTTTAAGGATGATGGAAATATCTTAGAATACTATTACTACTAACTTTCCACCCACTTTGTATGTTCTTGCTGTTATATGTTTGAATTCTACATATCTGGGAGCACATAAGACAATATGATTATCTTAAATTAATTGGATTTATCCTTTGTTTTGCATCATTCCTTCAACATTACTTTCACTAAGACCATTTTCTATCCCCAAAAAGACTTCCTTAAGGTTTATTTTTGGTTAGAACTTGATAGTATATCTTTTAGTTAATTTGGTTTTTTTCAAAACCTGTTTTCTTACTAAATAATTCTACTTCTATGGGAGCCCATGTCTTAGAGGTTCAGCTAATTTTCCCTCCTCTCCCCTCTCTGTGTCTTTCAAGCATGGGTAATATATGAATTTTAAGGCTATATATTTTCCTCTGTGCCCTGCTATGGCTGAATCTCAAAAGTCTTGTTATGCCATATGTTCATTATCTTTCAATTAAAAGTATTTTCTTATTTCTTATATGATTTTTCATTTACCCTTAGATTATTTAGAAATATACTACTACTTGTACAGGCAGTTAAAGTTTTTCACATTAAGTTTCTATAGTTGCCTACTGTGAACGGAAAATATACTCTGAACCTTTTCAGTCTTTAAAAATTTTTGAGGTTTCTCTCCTTTTACTTGGTCTGAGAATGTTTTTTATCTTACCTTCTTTTTTTAATATTTTAATGTTTATTTATTTTTGAGAGAGAGAGAGAGACAGAGTGTGAGTTGGGGAGGGGCAGAGAGAGGGGGAGGCACAGAATCTGAAGCAGGCTTCAAGCTCTGAGCTGTCAGCACAGAGTCCGACATGGGGCTCAAACTCATGAGCTGCAAGATCATGACCTGAGTTGAAGTCCACTGCCCAATCGACTGAGCCACCCAGCCACGACCTTCATTTTTGAAGAATAATTTTGCTGGCTATAGAATTCTAGGTAGTTAGTTCTTTTATTTAAGTTCTTTTAAGATTCAAAGTGGCACTTCTTGAAGTGGTTTATTTCCAGTTAACTTTTATACAGAGGGCATAGCCCTTCATCGTCTCATCAGCTCTTCTTCTTAATAGGTGCTGATCTCCATATTTTGTCCCCCATTTGGGGCAAAGAAGCACCTCTTCTCCAGTGTACTGAAAGTCACTGCCTCCTACTCTCTTCCATTCATACTTTGGTGCCCTCTCCCATCCCTCTCTCCTCTCCAAGTCTTTCTTTGAATCAAGCAGGGTAGGGATGATGCAATTCCACACCAGGAGTGTATCCACCACTACCTGTGTCTCCGAGGTGCTATGAGTAGTTCCTTCAGCCCAAGTCCTCACCATGAATACCAGACTGAGTTCCCAGGTGGAGAAATTTAAGCATCAAGGAGTAGGTAGGGATATGCTGAATCGAGCTACTGCCTTCTGAAGTCAATTGCAGTACTGTTGAAAGTTTTCTTTCAATCTGGTGGTCCCTGTGCTGTGCCCTGGTGGGTATCTATAGGTGGACAGAACCTCCTGTGGCCACTCTCTCATGCCTCTAAGATTTGGGTATGGCTCATCTAGAGAATACCTGGGCCCTGTGAGCCTCGTGGATAGAGCCTGAAGCAGAAATGACATGCTCTTGCTTCCTGAGAAATTCTCCTATAATCCTTGACTTTCAGAAGGTTTATGTGAAAAGAAGAAAATTTTGATTCCATTTGAAATAGCATTAAACTTTGCAGCCTGGCTCTGCCTTAAAGCTCTCTCCATTCTGTTTTTGGCCTTTGGTCCAGGGTCCAACACTGTCTCTGGGACAGTCAACAGAGCTGTTTCCCTTCTTCCCTATAAAGTTCAGGCCTCCAGGTTACTTGACTCACTGAAGGCTCAGAAACAAAGCAGAGAGCTACCCAGGTCAGGGCCCTTGGGAGTTCTGAAGTTCAACAGTTACTGCTCCAGAATGGGGCTCAAGACTGAACATATATGTAAACACTCACGTCCACAGAAGTCATTTGTCACAATAGCCAAAAGTCTGAAAGCAACCTATGTCCATCAACAGATTCATACAATTTAATACTGTTCAGCCTTAATGGGAAAAAAAATTCTGTTGCAAACTACAACATGGATGAACATTGAAGGCATTATGTTAAGTGAAATAAGCTAGTCACAAAAGAACAAATATTGTATGATTTCACTTACATGAAATACCTATAATATTTAAATCCATACAAACAAAGTACAAAGGTGGTTTCCAGGGTGGTGGGAGAAGAGATGAGGTGTTATTGTTTAAAACAGTACAGAGATTAAGTTTAGGAAAATGGGAAAGTTCTAGAGATGGATTGTGCTTCACAGCAATGTCAATGTACTTAACACCAAGAGAATGCACAATTCAAAACGGTTAAAACCATAAATTTCATGTCATGTGTCTAATCACAATAAAAAACATTATATTTACATAAAAGGGGTTCAGAAAAATTCTGAATTATAAAAGAGAGAAGCACATGGTTCCAGAGGGCATGCTGCTCCTATAAGTACCTGCTGCTTTGGTCCTGGTATCTGCAGGGGAAGCCGAAGAGAAGACACCCCTCCCTGACCACAACCCAACTTGAACCTGCTGGCTCTTCTCTGGTCTCCCCGCTGACTTGAGCGCTGCTACCTCTTTCTAGAGTGTTGGTGTTGTCCACGAGCCCTAGGGGCTGATGTTGGCCCATCTTAAGTCTGTGCCATGTATCTCAGAACATCTGATGCTTGCTTGCCTTGTCTAATTCTTTTTTTATTATTTTTTTAATGTTTTTTATTTATTTTTGAGAGACAGAGAGAGACAGCACGAGCAGGGGAGGGTCAGAGAGAGAGGGAGACACAGAATCCGAAGCAGGCTCCAGGCTCTGAGCTAGCTGTCAGCACAGAGCCGGATGCGGGGCTCGAACCCACGAACCGTGAGATCATGACCTGAGCCAAAGCTGGATGCTTAAACCGACTGAGCCACCCAGGCGCCCCAAGCCTTGTCCAATTCTTATATCACATTTGAGATTGATCATTACCAAGGAATGATCAAAACTCAACAGTACACAGCATAACAACCACCTGTATAAATATATTTTATATATTCTTATAATATATAAGAATTATATATTGTATAATATAAATATAAGAATATTTTAGTGGCACCTGGGTGGCTCAGTTGGTTAAGTGTCCAGCTACCACTCAGGTCATGATCTCACAGTTTGTGGGTTCGAGCCCCACATCGGGCTCTATGCTGACTGCTAGCTGAGAGCCTGGAGCCTGCTTTGGATTCTGTGTCTCCCTCTCTCTATGACCTTCCCCTGCTTGGACTGTCTCTCTCTGTCTCTCAAAAATAAATAGAAAGCATTAAGAAAATTAAAAAATAAATTTAAAATAAAGAATATTTATCCTGTTGAGAGGATATAATAAAACTATAAGAATATTTTATCCTCTTGAGAGATCTGAAGGTTTATATAACAATGTTTTTTTTTAATGGTGCAAAGGAAAAGTCTTTTCCTTAGTCATTTAACCTAAGTCAGAACCATGATTAAGCACCAATGTAATTCAAATGCTCAGGAAGCCCAGACCAAAGCCTATAGGTTTCTGCTATCCTACCTCATCTCACACCTCTGACCTTGTCTTTGAGATGATAAATCAGTGAATACACATGCTTTCTACAGGGACATTCCTACTCCTTAGCTCTGAATGCATATGATTGTTACTATTTCAGAAGTTGTGAGAGATCAAGACAGCTGGCAAGGCAACCACTGGAAGAGCAGTGCTTCCCATTTTCAAGGGGGCAGGGTCAGAGCTGGGGCTTTGAGAGGAGGTGGGAAGTATGTGTTCATGTGGCATGAGGCCAATGGGCACAAACCAGGAGAAATCTAAAGATAAGCTTCTGTACTAGAGGAGCACTTATCAGCATGCCATGCTAGAACACACATTAGACAAATACAAACATAGGGAAATTCTATACTGTAATGGAACTTCAAAAATGTCAAGGTCATAAAAGTCAAGGAAAGACTGAGGAACCTTTCCAGATGGAAGAACAAGCATGCCCCATGGTTCTGCATCCTTTTGTTATGGAGAACTTGGGAGAAGAGATCCCTTGTCCTCAGAAGTCCAACAGGATATCCTGCCACTTTACAAATGGCTGAGGCTGGAGGAAGCTTGCTCATCTCCTGACAGGGACTGAGAATCAGGCAGGAGGTATGCCTCTGTGTTCACTCCTTGGATTGTGGTTAGAGAAGAGAGTGTGCCTGTTTGTAGGAATCACTCACCAACATGTTCAGGAGGATGAAACATCACTTCATCAACTTCCTCTCATATGTTTCAGGGGAAAGTTCTTTTTGTTGTAATTACAGCATTTCTGTAAGTGTCAGATTCTTTTAAAATTAAACTTTTTAAAATAAACTCTGCAAGACTGAGATACAGCAGTCCCCTCAGCACATGGAGAGCATGAGAAAAGGAGGGAGATGGCCCAATAGGATAAGCACTGTCCCAGTGTGAGGGACACAAGTTGCAGTAGTGGCTGTGTTCCTGGGCAGTATTGCAATTCATCTCTCCTAACTCAACATCAGGAAAATACTTTTGTTTTTTCCTTTGTTAATTCTGACAAAGGATCACACATCATTGCAGCCAGAAGCATCTTAAATACAGACCAAGGCCACCTCTATGTAAATGAGAAAGCAGAGAGGCTGAGCAGCTAAGCAGAGGCTTCTAATGGCCATTTGTCCACTGGCCATTTCCAGCTTAAAGCTGTTTTTCTTTTGACAGGTAAAGGCTCCGTGGTCTGTCACACTTGCCTGTGGGAGAGCTGCATAGCAGGTTCTGTTGGTAGCAGGAAGGAAGAACAATGAGAGCGACAAGGAAGGAAGCTAGTTCCAAGTTGCTAATGAGTAGGCGACTGGTGTGGGCAGCTGGGGCTCTGTTCCATGGGGATGTCTGGGAGATAATACAGAGCATATACCTCAGAAGTACTTTTGTCTACCTGAGGAACAAACAAACTAGAATACTGAGTCCCCAGCTCCTTCCTGACATGTATAGTGGCTGCTCCCAAGTGCATACATTGTCCGCCACTTTTGGCCTATTCTGCAGTGAGCAAATGTATCCTGTGCCCAGAGAAAACTTCAGGCAAAGCCATGGAGCATTCATGGAGTCCTCCTGTAAATGAGGAATGTGAATAAGAAAGGATTGAGTCTGGTCTATTCCCCTTGAAAATATGCCCAAAATCTTCTCTGTTTTCCACCCCACCCCCCTCAGGGATTGGCTTTGTCCTATGGCTGGCAATACCCTGGAGCAGGCTGGCTGCACCAACCCAGCCCCATATCCTTGCTCCATCCAGTGCAGAGGGAGACTAAGGGCTTTCTGGAAGTTCCTGTGAAAGAGGGAAATGGTTCCTTGTGCTGGGAGGGTCAGCACACAGCTGATGCTCCACCATTGACTGGGGTTGGGGAAGGTGTGCCTGTCTCTGCCTATTTGTACATAGGGCTAAGGTCTGCACTGATTAGCCTGGTCTCATCGGAGACCATCTCTGATAGGGGTGGGTTCAGTTCTTCCTACAGACATGGCTAGAGACAAGGGAAAGCATGAGTCCTAAGGGAAGTCAGAATCCTGTTTTTGACCAAAGGCATTCTCAAAGGGAAGAAAAGAAAATGGTCCTGTATACTCTGTTCAAGGTAGTCAATTACCAGAGGAAAGAAGACAACCCTGAAACCCCAGGATAGAGGATTCATGGATGTAGAGTGTTTAGTAGAAAAGTGGCTTTTTTAAAAATAGTTTATTGTCAAATTGGTTTCCATATAACACCCAGTGCTCTTCCCCACAAGTGCCCTCCTCCATTACCACCACCTCCCTTTCCCCCCTCCCCCTTCCCCTTCAACCCTCGGTTCATTTTCAGTATTCAATAGTCTCTCAGGTATTGCGTCCCTCTCTCTCTCCAACTCTCTTTCCCTCTTCCCTTCCCCCTGGT
>NC_043711.1:59771206-59773397 GCF_006229205.1 Suricata suricatta
AAATAGTTTATTGTCAAATTGGTTTCCATATAACACCCAGTGCTCTTCCCCACAAGTGCCCTCCTCCATTACCACCACCTCCCTTTCCCCCCTCCCCCTTCCCCTTCAACCCTCGGTTCATTTTCAGTATTCAATAGTCTCTCAGGTATTGCGTCCCTCTCTCTCTCCAACTCTCTTTCCCTCTTCCCTTCCCCCTGGTCCTCCATTAGGTTTCTCCTGTTCTCCTGTTAGACCTATGGGTGCAAACATATGGTATCTATCCTTCTCTGCCTGACTTATTTCCCTTACCATGACACCCTCGAGGTCCATCCACTTTGCTACAAATGGCCAGATTTCATTCTTTCTCATTGCCATGCAATACTCCATTGTATATATATACCACATCTTCTTGATCCATTCATCAGGTGATGGACATTTAGGCTCTTTCCATGTTTTGGCTATTGTTGACAGTGCTGCTATGAACATTGGGGTACACGTGTCCCTAAGCATCAGCACTTCTGTCTCCCTTGTGTAAGTCCCTAGCAGTGCTATTGCTGGGTCATAGGGGAGTTCTATTGGTAGTTTTTTGAGGAACTTCCACACTGCTTTCCAGAGTGACTGCACAAGTTTACATTGCCACCAACCGTGTAGGAGGGTACCCGTCTCTTCACACCCTCGCCAGCATCTATAGTCTCTTGATTTGTTCATTTTAGCCACTCTGACTGGCGTGAGGTGGTATCTCCGTGTGGTTTTGATTTGTGTTTCCCTGTTGATGAGTGATGTTGAGCATCGTTTCATGTGCCTATAGGCCATCTGGATGTCCTCTTTGGAGAAGTGTCTGTTTATGTCTTCTGCTCATTTCTTAACCTTAAAAAAAGGAAAGATGAAAACCATATGATCCTGTCAATAGATGCAAAAAAAGCATTTGACAAAATACAGCACTCTTTCTTAACAAAAAACCCTTGAGAAAGTCGGAATAGAAAGAACTTACCTAAACATTATAAAAGCAGTTTATGAAAAACCCACAGCTAATATCATCCTCAATGGGAAAAATTGAGAGCTTTCCCCCTGAGATCAGAAACACGGCAGGGGCATCCACTCTCATCACTGTTGTTTAACATAGTGCTGGAAGTCCTAGCATCAGCAATCAGACAACAAAAGGAAATAAAAGGAATTAAAATCAGCAAAAACAGAAGTCAAACTTTCACTTTTCGCAGATGACATGATACTCTACATGGAAAACCCAATCAACTCCACCAGCAGCCTCCTAGAACTGATCAATGAATTCAGTAAAGATGCAGGGTACAAAATCAATGTACAGAAATCAGTTGCATTCCTATACGCCAATAATGAAGCAGTGGAAATAGAAATCAAGAAACTGATCCCACTCACAATTGCACAAAAAACCCATAAAATACCTAGGAGTAAAACTAGCCAAGGATGTAAAAGACCTATATGATGAAAACTATAGAAAACTTATGAAAAAGATTGAAGAAGACACCAAGAAATGGAAAAACATTCCATGCTCATGGATCGGAAGAATAAACATTGTGAAAATGTCATTACTACCCAAAGCAATCTACACATTCAATGCTATCCCCATCAAAATTGCACCAATATTCTTCTCAAAGCTAGAACAAACTGTCTTCAAATTCGTATAGAACCACAGAGGACTCCAAATAGCCAAAGTAATATTGAAGAAGAAAACAAAAACGGGAGGCATCATAATCCCAGACTTTAGCCTCTACTACAAAGCTGTCATCATCAAGACAGTATGGTATTGGCACAAAAAGAGACACATAGACCAATGGAATAGAATAGAGAACCCAGAACTGGGCCCACAAATGTACAGCCAATTAATTTTTGACAAAGCAGGAAAGAGTATCTGACAGAATAAAGACTGCCTCTTTAGCAGGTGGTACTGGGAGAACTGAACAGCAACATGCAGAAGAATGAAACTAGACCACTTTCTTACACCATACACAAAAATTAACTCAAAATGGCTGAAGGGCCTGAATGTGAGACAGGAAACCATCAAAACCCTCGAGGAGAAAGTAGGAAACAGCCTCCTTGACCTCAACTGCAGCAATTTCCTACTCGACATCCCCAAAGGCAAGGGAAACAAAAGCAAAACTGAACTCTTGGGACCTCATCAAGATAAAAAGCTTCTGCACTGCAAAGGAAACAATCAAGAAAACTAAGAGGCAACTGA